>NC_083838.1:8712627-8742171 GCF_015708825.2 Lethenteron reissneri
TTCTTCACGTTCTGCAGATGTAGATGCCACTGGTTCTTCACGTTCTTCATATGTAGACGCCACTGGATCTTCACGTTCTGCAGATGTAGATGCCACTGGTTCTTCACGTTCTTCAGATGTAGACGCCACTGGATCTTCACGTTCTGCAGATGTAGACGCCACTGCGTCTTCACGTTCTACATATGTAGACGCTACTAGATCTTCACGTTATGCAGATGACATCAGCGCCATCTATTGGGCGGCGGTTGAACTTACAACTCTGAAACTGATCTTCGAGAGAGGTTTGGTCGTATCTCTGTAACTTCGGAAGTCGAGGAGTACATCCTAAACACCTCTCTGTGCTCATCTTGGTCATGGGCTGACGTATGGCCATACTTCACCACGTTTGTCACTGCGAGTTGGTGAAGGCTGAGGCGGGGGGGCGGGGGTTTACTAACTGGTTGAGATATCAATTGTCACTAATGTTAGCCGAGGCCGGGAATTCACGATTCGGATCACCCAGATCACAGTGCACAGTGATGCTAAGGGGCTGTCCATAAATGACGTCACGTCCCTGGGGGGGGGGGTGAGAAATGTGACGTCACATAAAAATACGCAACTTTAAATAAATATAGACAACACGTTCTACTTTATCAAATATATTTTTAATAAATGTTTTCTCCTCCAACATCAGAGTGTAGCGGCACATTAAATACGCACTACAATGACAACAGTTTAAAGCGATTTGAAGCATGTTTTATATTCTTTTTTGGGGGGTGGGCAGATCTTTGTGACGTCATATTTGAGGGGGGGTTTTACTTTTTGTGACGCCGTGTGACGAGGGGGGGGTCAAAAATCGTCCAAAATCGCGTGACGTCATTTATGGACGGCACATAAGATGATGCCAAACACGTTGTATGGCATGTACACGAAAACACGGGGAATGGCTTTAAAAGATAGATAATCTCCGATAGATGTGATGCCATCGGTTCTTCATGTTCTCCAGATGTAGATGCCACTGGTTCTTCATATTCTGCAGATGTAGATTCCACTGGTTCTTCATGTTCTGCAGATGTAGATGCCACTGGTTCTTCATATTCTACAGATGTAGATGCAACTGGTTCTTCATGTTCTGCAGATGTAGATGCCACTGGTTCTTCATATTCTGCAGATGTAGATTCCACTGGTTCTTCACGTTCTACAGATGTAGATGCCACTGGTTCTTTACGTTCTGCAGATGTAAATGCCACTGGTTCTTCATGTTCTACAGATGTAGATACCACTGATTCTTCACGTTCTGCAGATGTAGATGCCACTGGTTCTTTACGTTCTGCAGATGTAAATGCCACTGGTTCTTTACGTTCTGCAGATGTAAATGCCACTGGTTCTTCATGTTCTACAGATGTAGATGCCACTGGTTCTTCATATTCTGCAGATGTAGATTCCACTGGTTCTTCGCGTTCTGCAGATGTAGATGCCGCTGGTTCTTCACGTTCTACAGATGTAGACGCCACTGCGTCTTCATGTTCTGCAGATGACATCAGCGCCATCTATTGGGTGGCGGTTGAACTTACAACTCTGCAACTGATCTTTGAGAGAGGTTTGGTCGTATCTCTGTAACTTCGTAAGTCGAGGATTCACTCCTAAACACCTCTCTGGTCATGGGCTGACGTATGGCCATACTTCACCACGTTTGTCACTGCAAGTTGGTGAAGGCTTTGGCGGGGGGGGGCGAGGGTTTACTAACTGGTTGAGATATAAATTGTCACTAATGTTAGCCGAGGCCGGGAATTCACGATTCGGATCATCCGGATCACAGTGCACAGTGCTGCTAAAAGACCATCTATAAATGACGTCACGCACCTAGGGGGGGGGGGGGTTGAGAAATGTGACGTCACATCAAAATGCGCAACTTTAAATAAATATAGACAACACGTTCTACTTAATTGAATATACGTTTTAATAAATATTTTCTCCTACAACATCAGAGTACAGCGCCACATTAAATACGCACTACAATGACAACAGTTTAAAGCGATTTGAAGCATGTTTTATATTCTTTTTTGGGGTGTGGGCAGATCTTTGTGACGTCATATTTGAGGGGGGGTTGACTTTATGTGACGCCGTGTGACGAGGGGGGGGGGGTTCAAAAATCGTCCAAAATCGCGTGACGTCATTTATGGACGGCCCCTAAGATGATACCAAACACGTTGTATGGCATGTACACGAAAACACGGGGAATGGCTTTAAAAGATAGATAATCTCCGATAGATGTGATGTCATCGGTTATTCATGTTCTGCAGATTTACATGCCACTGGTTCTTCATGTTCTTCAGATTAAGATGCAGCTGGTTCTTTACATTCTGCAGATGTAGATGCCACTGGTACTTCACGTTCAGCAGATGTAGATACCACTGGTTCTTCACGTTCTGCAGATGTAGATGCCACTGGTTCTTTACGTTCTGCAGATGTAAATGCCACTGGTTCTTCAAGTTCTACAGATGAAGATGCAACTGGTTCTTCATGTTCTGTAGATGTAGATGCCACTGGTTCTTCATGTTCTGCAGATGTAGATGCCACTGGCTCTTCAAGTTCTACAGATGAAGATGCCACTGGTTATTCATGTTCTATAGATGTAGATGCCACTGGTTCTTCATGTTCTGCAGATGTAGATGCCACTGGTTCTTCGCGTTCTGCAGATGTAGATGCCACTGGTTCTTCACGTTCTACAGATGTAGACGCCACTGCGTCTTCATGTTCTGCAGATGACATCAGCGCCATCTATTGGGCGGCGGTTGAACTTACAACTCTGCAACTGATCTTTGAGAGAGGTTTGGTCGTATCTCTGTAACTTCGTAAGTCGAGGATTCCCTCCTAAACACCTCTCTGGTCATGGGGTGACGTATGGCCATACTTCACCACGTTTGTCACTGCGAGTTGGTGAAGGCTGTGGCGGGGGGGGGCGAGGGTTTACTAACTGGTTGAGATATCAATTTCCACTAATGTTAGCTGAGGCCGGGAATTCACAATTCGGATCATCTGGATCACAGTGCACAGTGCTGCTAAAAGACCATCTATAAATGACGTCACACACCTAGGGGGGGGTTGAGAAATGTGACGTCACATCAAAATGCGCAACTTTAAATAAATATAGACAACACGTTCTACTTAATTGAATATTCTTTTTAATAAATATTTTCTCCTACAACATCAGAGTACATCGCCACATTAAATACGCACTACAATGACAACAGTTTAAAGCGATTTGAAGCATTTTTTATATTGGCGGGGGGCAGATCTTTGTGACGTCATGTTTGAGGGGGGGTTGATTTTTTGTGACGCCGTTTGACGAGGGGGGGGGTAAAAAATCGTTCACAATCGCGTGACGTCATTTATGGATGGCTCCTAAGATGATGCCAAACACGTTGTTTGGCATGTACACTAAAACACGGGGAATGGCTTTAAAAGATAGATAATCTCCGATAGATGTGATGCCTTCGGTTCTTCATGTTCTGCAGATTTATATGCCACTGGTTCTTCATGTTCTGCAGATGTAGATGCCACTGGTTCTTCACGTTGTGCAGATTTAGATGCCACTGGTTCTTCATGTTCTGTAGATGTAGATGCCACTGGTTCTTCACGTTCTGCAGATGTAAATGCCACTGGTTCTTCACGTTCAGCAGATTAAGATGCGGCTGGTTCTTTACATTCTGCAGATGTAGATGCCACTGGTTCTTCAAGTTCTACAGATGTAGATGCCACTGGTTCTTTACGTTCTACAGATGTCACTGGTTTTTCAAGTTCTACAGATGTAGATGCCACTCGTCCTTCACGTTCTGCAGATGTAGATGCCACTGGTTCTTCATGTTCTGCAGAAGGAGATGCCACTGGTTCTTCACGTTCTGTAGATGTAGATGCCACTGGTTTTACACTTTCTGTAGATGTAAATGCCACTGGTTCTTCGTGTTCTACATATGTACAGTGAGGGAAAAAAGTATTTGATCCCCTGCTGATTTTGTACGTTTGCCCACTGACAAAGAAATGATCAGTCTATTATTCTCTTCCACGTCGCGACGAGCATCTCGGAGCGAGGCGGAAGCGCCCCGTGCTGGACACGAGGCAGGGACGTGGTGGAGGGTCTGGGTGGATTGAAAACAAAAAAACTTTCGCCGTTGTTTCAAGCGTCGGTCCGGAAGATCCGACAGAACCCGGTGATCTGTTTTGGGATTTCAGGTTCAGTGAGCGAACCGGAATCAGAATATTTACAGACTGCAGGAGGAATCCGATGAGCTATGAAGCTTTTTAATCAACAGATGTCCAGTAGGGGCACGGGGTAAGAGCGTCACAACAACAAACAGTGACACAAACACGATATGAGTGCAAAGTCCAATAAAGGTAAACAAACCACACACAAACATAAATAAATACAACAACTAAACCATCCCCATCCTAACCAGACAAAGCCCACTGAGGCATCAACTGAATTGTTCAGAAGTGACCTGGCCACAAATGATAGCTCAACAAAATGGCACCATCATTTGAACATTCAGAGCTGCAAAACAACCGAAATACGTCTGAACGCGAGTTTTTAAATGTGGAGGGGAAACCCGGAGGGACTCGGAGACAAAAATCCACGCGACCACGGGGAGAGAGACACGCAGAGTCCAAATACACAGCAGGCGTCAGGGTCGGGATCTAACCCAGGACCTCCTGCACACCAGGCGAGGTAGTTAACATCTCCTAGCCACCGTGATGATGATGAGAGAGGGACACGCAGACTTCAAATATACAGCAGGCATCAGGGTCGGAATCGAACCCACGACCTCCTGTATACCGGGCGAGGTAGTCAACATCTCCTTGCCACCGTGATGATGATGAGAGAGACACGCAGACTCCAAATATACAGCAGCAGGCGTCAAGGTCGGGATCTAACCCACGACCTCCTGCATACCAGGCGAGGGAGTGAACATCTCACCACCGTGGTGCCCCATTAAATCAACCACCTCACAGTATCGCGGGCAACTTCCACGGACATCATCCCAGTTGTTGGATCCTTGTCGACTCGTGGAGATGTGGGTATTGGACTTCAGTGGACAAAGAGCTTGGTGGCTCGTCGGATTTCTCCGGGATAAAATAGAGATTCTGATCCTGTTATGTCCCCCAGCCACCCATTTTCCTCTCGCACGCCCAACTCTCGCAAGGGGTTGGTGCATCACTCGGGAGAGGGGGATGGGGCGAACGTGAAACTCATGAGAGTCGGTCAGGGGGTGGCAGCGTAGCTTGTGGGTCTGCGGCGTCGTCTGTGATCGTCGGATTCTGTGAGCGCACACGCGCGGATTCTCCATCTGGATTCTCTGTTTTCCTCTGACTCGTCACAAACAAAAACCAAAAAACCCCGCTCCCTTCAACCGGGACCAGACGTTCTAAACAACGCTTCCAAATCCTCCCATTAGCGGTGAAGTATGGTCAGACAGCACGTGGTGCGCGCGACCATACTTCAGGTGTTGACCGAGAGAGAGAGAGATGGAAAGCGATCGATCAAAAGCGATCGATCCATTGAGAGATGGAGAGCGATCGATACATCGAGAGATGGAAAGTGATCAATCCATTGAGAGATGGAGAGTGATCGATCCATCGAGAGATGGAAAGCAATCGATCAAAAGCGATCAATCCCTCAAGAGATGGAAAGTGATCGATCCATCGAGAGATGGAAAGCGATCGATCCATCGAGAGATGGAAAGCGATCGATCCATCGAGAGAAGGGAAAGCGATCGATCCATCGAGAGATGGAAAGTGATCGATACATCGAGAGATGGAAAGCGATCGATCCATCGAGAGATGGAAATCAATCGATCCATCCTCGACCCTCGTCGCCCATTTCTGATCGCTCGCGCGCTCGATTTGTGTCCGGGGGCTGTCGGCGTGAGAGAGTCGGGGGGGGGGGGGGGGGATGAGTGGTGGCACAGCGGTTAGCGTGCGCCGCGCTACGCTACCCGGCGACCCAAGTTTCAAATGTCCGCTCACGGCCACCAACACCGGTGACGAATATCTGGGCAGGTCGATGGGCCTCCCCTAGGTCGACTCGGCCTCAAATGAGTACGTGTAAATATCACCACTCGGGGAGACAAAGGCGGCCGGGATGGACGTGCCGGCCTCCATAGGTGCTGCCACTCGCTAACAGCACTTGGCTCAGCAGTCCGTTGAGGCTATGCGTGGGGGATCTTCGTCCGTGTGTGTTTCTGTGTCTCTGTGGGTCCGAATCCTGACGCGCTCATTCCAAGCAGCAGCAGCAGCTCCAAACATCGGGAGGGTAAACAAAAAGTATGTTTTTTTCTTTTTTTATTAACATTCTTTTTTAAAACGTGTAAAAAAAATCACGACGGCCGGTCTCGCCAAGACGTCTCACGTTCTCGCTTCATATCGAATAATAAGTTACCGCGCGAAAAGCTTCAGCAAGCTTACAACAACAACAAAATCAACGAGCTCTCCTGTAGACCCGCCCACATGGGCGTTTGTCCGCGTTCCACAAACACGAAAAATCTCGTTTTAACGCAGTTTTAATATAAAATACACAAATGACAGCCTCACTTCAAAGAAGAGATACTCAATACCGCAATAGTAGGATGTCACGTGAACCGCATCGACCACGATTAAACGTTTCCGAATTCAAAGCTGTCAAACCCGCACGGTTTATCCGAATTCTTGTGCGGGGGAAATCGAGCAAAAATAAATAAATCCACGTTCATCTATTTGTTTGCGTTTCTCCCTCGCGATGGGACTTTGTAGGATAAACGTCGAGATGGTTTATAAGGGCACGGGGTGACTAATCAGGTGCGATTTGGTCCGCAATAAGGTAGGGCGCCGGATAAGGGCTCGACAGCTCAACTGAATGAGCCCGCAGTTTGAGCTCTGGTCGATGAAGCCACGCAAGGGAAGTGCTCCCCCGTGTGGCCTCTGACAGACTGCTGGGGGCAAGTGCTGCTCGTAGCGAGCAGCAGCACCCTATGAAAGCCACCACTGCGGAACACGAAACTGCCGGCCCACTTCAAGCTCCCGTAATCGTGGACGATGCGGTTCCCGAACACACTCGTGTGTGTGTGTGTGTGTACATATATATGCGGTAACATATTACCATACAATTATTTTTGTAATAAATGCCAAAGGCATTTCAGGTCTCACCTCTCAGGGGTTGGGACTCTTCCCAACCCCTGCGGCATAGCTCCGAAAGGAGCCAAACTCTACGACACGCACCTCCGAGATGCTCCAGGCGGTACTGATCGCCCATCGGGGTGGCCAAATAATCGCGCGCATCACCCCCCCCCCCCATGCCCCCCCCCCCCTCCTCGATCAGCACCAGCGGTCACGTGGGAACCACCGCCGGGCTGCCCCCCCCTCCCCCCACCACTTAGCGCGGGGCCGCCCTCCCACGGTCCAGAGCGTGGCAACCGCGAGCCATCGTTGGTTGCCGCGTGGCAACCGCGAGCCATCGTTGGTTGCCGCGTGGCAACCGCGAGGCGTCGTTGGTTGCCGCGTGGCAACCGCGAGGCGTCGTTGGTTGCCGCGTGGCAACCGCGAGGCGTCGTTGGTTGCCGCGTGGCAACCGCGAGCCATCGTTGGTTGCCGCGTGGCAACCGCGAGCCATCGTTGGTTGCCGCGTGGCAACCGCGAGGCGTCGTTGGTTGCCGCGTGGCAACCGCGAGGCGTCGTTGGTTGCCGCGTGGCAACCGTGAGGCGTCGTTGGTTGCCGCGTGGCAACCGCGAGGCGTCGTTGGTTGCCGCGTGGCAACCGCGAGGCGTCGTTGGTTGCCGCGTGGCAACCGCGAGGCGTCGTTGGTTGCCGCGTGGCAACCGCGAGGCGTCGTTGGTTGCCGCGTGGCAACCGTGAGGCGTCGTTGGTTGCCGCGTGGCAACCGCGAGGCGTCGTTGGTTGCCGCGTGGCAACCGCGAGGCGTCGTTGGTTGCCGCGTGGCAACCGCGAGCCTCGTGGCTGACACGAGGCCTTGACGCCCCGCGCAACCCAAATCAAACCCCCGCTTGCGCGGCGAGTGCTGCCAACTCAGCGATTTTGTTACCGGGGATTAAGCGGCATTTTTCCCCTCTCTATTTGGCAGTGCGCTAACGGCGGCAACAACCGTGAGTGGCCACGATAGGCAGGAGATGTTAGCTACGTCGCCTGGTATGCATGAGGCCGTGGGTTCGATCCCGACCCTGGAGTTTGCGGTGTCTCTCTCCGGGCCCCTCCAGTTTTCCCCTCCACATTTGGAATCGAAGTCACTCATTTAGAGCATCTGTGCCGCTATATATTTCCACGTGATGGTGATAAGCCCACTTCATTGAGCTATCATTTGTGGCCAGGCCTCTTCTGAAAAGGAACCAGATGGCTCAGTAGTGGGTCATACCTGGTGGAATAAAATAAAAAGTTTAGTTTTTTTTTAGTTGTCTGCGACTCAACGTCGTTGGTGGCCTTTGACCGAAATATTTTTTTTCTGCTCTTTGAACCCACGCCGGCACTTCCATCTCTGCACTCCCGAGCAAGGTTCGACATTTAAGCCGAGAGAGGGAGGGAGCTTTGCTGCCGATAACCAACGAGGCCAAAGTCGACCTGGCAGCCAAGAGCTATTTGCGTTGTTGAGTCTACGTGCCTTTCCCCTGTGCAATACGCACGCCGATTCCCCTCCCCACTTAGTCCAATAGATTGATATAAAATATATAAATAAAATACATAAATTAACGCGCGCACCGAATCACCGTCAAATAATTTACCGAAACCGTCTTTTTTCCACGGGCATATAAATAAAATAAATAGGTCAATAAATACATCGACAACATACGTTAACGTTAAATAAAACAGCGCCAATAAATAATCGCGCAAGTTCGCGCGTCGGTCATTTAACCGACGCGCCCCGCCACGGAGGGTCACAGTCGTGGTCATCGCTGGCAGGTAGCTAAGCCGGCCATTGCGGTTGGTCGCAGCCAACGCGCAGGAGTTGCCAGGGTGCAGCGGGAAGCAAAGCAGCGTGAGCAGCGGAGCTGCATTCTAGCACCGAGCGCTTTTGCCGCAATGCGGCCATGAAATTTCAAGTAGATTTTGGTGCACACGTTGTGAAATAACGAGCGCCTCGTGCCAATCCAACTGCCGGAGGAAACGAATACATTATG
This sequence comes from Lethenteron reissneri, assembly GCF_015708825.2. NCBI lineage: Eukaryota > Metazoa > Chordata > Hyperoartia > Petromyzontiformes > Petromyzontidae > Lethenteron > Lethenteron reissneri. The sequence continues at coordinate 8,721,766 of NC_083838.1, forward strand.
AATCTCTTACATTAAATAAGTTGCGCATTTACCGTGGCGTGCCGAGCTGCGACGCGACGCTGGCACGCTTAGCCTCGCGGGAGCCGGCGTCGACCGAACGACGACTCGGTGCAACCGAGTGCGACGTCGGTAACGCGGTGCCACCGCCGCCGCCGTGACGTCGACGCGCTGTAGCAAGCCGCCCGCTAGCCCCAGTAGGCGGGCCGCACACACACGCAGGCCACGGGCACGCGCAGGTACACGTGCGCGTAGGTGTACGTGCCGGGCCGTTGCGGGCACGGCGTGCGGCGCAGGAAGCGCACCGTCTGCTCCACGAGGTGCGAGTTGACTTCGGTCGTTTCGAGGCCGCTCCGCGGGTCCAGGCACCCGTCGCAGAGGCAATGGGCCTCGGCGTAGCGTGATGGCAGCAGGTCCGGGTTCTCCACGATCCTGCCACAGCGGGAAGGAGGAGGGGGAGAGGCAGAAACGTCGCCGTTAGTCTTACCGCCGTTGTCGAGGCGGAGAGCCGACACCGCGAACGTTATTTGCGTTTGTCGTCGTTATTGTTGTCGCACGCGTGGCTTGTGTGCACACGCGTGGCCACGCTCGCCTCACCTGTACGACCACGGCGAGATGGAGCGGCTGGAGACGTCCTCGGCACGCCCGCTCGCGTCGCGGTGTGCCGGCGCCCCCCGGTTGAAGACGGGGCAGCCCTGCGCCGGGCCGCCGCTGTGTCGAGCATGACGCCGCGGAGTCGCACTCCCCAGGCGGTCGAGTTCATTGGCGATGGCCACGGGATCGAGGTGGTGACCTCCGTGGAGAGCGTGCCGCCCCGAACGGCGTTGCGTGCCGGTGCCGCCCTCCGTCAGGTCCCTCATCATCTTGAGGACGAGCGGCGAGTTGTCCTCCAGGCACTGCTGCTGCTGCCGTTCCCTGGCACCGCCGCGCTTGCCGTCCCGCTGCCTCCCTTTCGGAGCCGCGGATGCCCGCGGGAGGTCGCCTACGACGAGCACCAGCAGCAGGAGCAGCGGCAACCCCAGGGACAGCTTCGCCTGTGAAAGGAGAAGAGGCGACGGCGCTCGTCACGTTGTTCCACGGGGTTCGCGCCGTTGCATTTTCAAGGATCGCACTTCCCCCCCCCCGAGTAAAGTCTTATCTTTGTCAAGTCGAGTTTTGTGGGGGGGTTTTCGTTGTTGTTGGCCGAATCGTTTGCACCATTTTGTAAGCGCCCTTGGCTTATTCAATGACCATCTTATCTCGTGTAGATTTATTTTGCGCCGTATTCCGAGGGGCTTGAAAGACAATTATGAACTTGTACACGAGGTGGTGATGGTGGTCGAGATGAAGAGTGGGGTTATCGTGGAGCTGTCGTCAGCTTCACCGCGCCGGTTGGCGAAGTGCCGGGCCCGTGGCACCGGTCAGGGCATCGCTTGCCACCGAACGTTGGCCGTGGCCGAGAGTCAAACTCAGGCCGCCGGGGTACGGCAAGCGCAGCGAGCGAGCGAGCCGCAAACAAAAACCTCCCAACGCAACGTGCGTAGAGGCGGCCGATAACATTGCTAGTCGCGCCAAAGCAAACTTTAAAGACTCACGACGACATCAACATCATCGTCATCGACCGGCGCATTCTCACGACTCGCTGCCCTGCCCCGCCTGCGGTTCGTCTTGTTGTTGCCGTCACTGTGTTTATACCCCCGGTGACGTCACCGCTCGCTTTGCATGTCGCGCGTCATCGCCAGCCGCCCACCACCCCCACCCCCTGCCCGGCTCCCTCCCTTTCAAAGGGTCCGACGGCTGCCCCGGGGCAGTGCGACCGCCCGTGAGTCGTCACATGCAAAGCAGCCCCAGCTGGGCCCGCGAGCCTCGCGCTCACCCCCCCCCCCCCCCGAAGGGGTTACGACAGACGCGGAAAAGCGAACCGCTCGCTCGGGGAATTCAACGAATTCGCAGCCGCTGGACGAGACGCTGTGGCTCGGGCAGGGAGGGGGCAGCTGTTTGTTGTTATTTTTGTTGTTGAGAATGCGAGGCATCGGACTTCCATCGCTTGTTCCCACCGCGAGTTTGGGGGTGGGGGGGGAGCGTTTTGCCTTCGTTTTGGGGGCAGCGTTGCCGCGTCTTTCTCACTTCTCTTTCCTCGGTTGATGTTTAACTGTTCCCGCATTCACCCCTTGAGCACGGCCGATTTTCTGCTTTATAAATTCCAATTATTATTACTGCTGCTGCTGCTAACTTGCAAGCCACGTCGGTGGGCCGAGGCGCCAACCACAATTCCCCTCGGCCTTGGCTCCCCGACGAGATCGGAGAGCGCTGCCGACACGGGCGGTGCTGACGAGCGAGTCCGCGCACCCAACACGACGCCCCGAGCAGGAACCCCCCGCGGCCCACACTGCCAGTCCCCAGGGCAGCAGTCGGTGGTGGTGGTGGTGGGGGTGGTGCTGGTGATGGTGCTGGTGATAATGGTGCTGGTGGTGGTGCTGATGGTGCTGGTGCTGATGATGGTGTTAATGTTGGTGGTGGTGATGATGGTGCTGGTGGTGGTGCTGATGGTGCTGGTGCTGATGATGGTGTTAATGTTGGTGGTGGTGATGATGGTGCTGGTGGTGATGGGTGGCGGTGGTGATGGTGCTGGTGATGGTGGTGCTAGTGATGGTGGTGCTGGCGCTGGTGATGGTACTTACAGAGTTGAGCTTCATTGTGCGAGACGTTGTTTGTGTTCCAGGCGTAGCTGTTCGAGAGCGATGTGGTCCTGCACAGGTCGACTCTGCTCCTAGTTTGTGTAGCACCCATGGTCAGCCGGCCTCCTTATATATCTGCGAGCCCTTTTGGTCGCTGCATTTATTTATTTATCTGGGAATTTTTTTCTATCTCATGGGGCATGTCCCCGAACTCGTTCCTCCTCCCCCATCGCTGCGCGTGTCATAAAGTTTACCTGGGTCGCTGACGTGGGTGGTAAACACCAGACGGAATTGCCCCCAGACCCCCCCCCCCCACTCTCCCCCACCTTGTGCCTGGCGTTACACGTGGCCCTACCCCCACTCCTCCCCCGACTGCCATCGTCAACCGCGGAGAGGAATGCAGAAGGACGTGATTTGGCAGTGAACCCACCTCCATCTCTCTCGCCGTGTGCGCGCGCGCGTTCGCTTGATGATGAAATACGCTGGCGGAGACGCGTTATCAAATCCACCCCACCACCACCACCCCCCGTGGCTTTAGGCGTTCGCTACGAACGACCGATGCCATCCGTTGACTCGTTTGACCATACTTCACCAATGCCGGTCGGTGCAGCTTTTGGTGAAGTGAACGGGGTTTGGTGGTGGCGGTGGTGGCGGTGGCGGCATTTGGGAACGTTTCAGATTCCATGGGGACATTTTGCCAGTGTCAAAGTATGACAAATAAGGGGTCGGTTTTTACCCTTTCTACCATGTTCAAACACCAAATGGATACATTATTTCAAGGAAACACATCTTATCACCCGTTTCATTTCCAGAGAGGGTCAAACCTATATTTTTTGCCATACTTTCATACTGGCATGACATCGCTGCTCACCCCGAACTATGAATGCTCTGATCCGTGTGGCATTGTCCTTGCACTGGTCGCCTGTTGGCGCTGCTCTCTGGCCCGACACCGGTTGGTGAGACTTGGCCATGAAGAAGGCTGCCGCCTCTGGTGCAGGCCGATCAGTTTCAAGGCCGATGCGAATATCGTCCGAGCGTGTGGCTTGTTTGCGTCTTCGCCGCGGCGTGGCTACTGCGGCCTTGCCGCTGCTGGCGTGAGCCGCTTATTGAGTTCGGCCCCGCACGGCCACCAAAGTTGCGGCGGTGGCTTTGTGATCACTCGACCCCCCCCCCCCCAATTCGTTCCGCTGCGACTGTGCAACACCCAATGGCTGAGCGAGCGAGAGACAGAGCCAGAGAACGTGTGAAATAGAAACAACACGTGAACAGATCGCCTCTCTCTCTCTGTCTCTTTCAAGAGAGAACCATCTCAGCTCCCAGCCTGGCTATCGCTGCAGACATATCTGCACAGATCCCCGTGACGTAAATCGCAAAGAGTAGTGTGGTGTGGGTATGGGGGGACAAACAACAACAAACAACAACAAAGAAGAGGCGAGCGAATGAACCACGTGGCCTAACCGGCTCCTGTTTGCCCCCAAACGGCACCACGACCGCCGCGGAAAAACAACAATAGCAAAAACAACAACAGCAAAAACAACAACAACAACAACAGCAACAACAACACGGGAGACAGCAGCGGCGTCTCATTACCAACAAACAAACTAAAAACCCACACGCGCGCGCGCGTTATTTCTGTTGTTCTGCATCGCTGCGTCCGCGAGGGTTGCGACACGAGGTGAGCCGGTTGGAACATCTCGCGGTGACGAGAGGCCGTGCGTCGCGACCTGACAGCCGTCATCTCCAGCCTTGCCTCACGCTCTCGCTGTCATACCCCGGGGGGGGGGGGTGGAGCGCGCTCCCCCACCCCCCCTCGGTATTCTTCCCGATGTGAGAGGCGCTTGGAGGTGACGCGCACGAGGAGGGCAAATCCCCCCCTACCCCCACGCCCTCCAGCAACAACGGAGGGCAGAGGAGCGACGCTCACAACAACAAGCGGAGCGCCGGGTGGTTAAAGCACAGCAAGTTGGTACAGTAGGGGGCACAGGTGGTGCATCAGCCAGTCATCTCGGTCATCTCAGTCAGTCGACCCGTGGCACCTGCTGGGTCTGCCCCGTGACCTCCTGCCAGCGGGCGTTCGACACTTCACGTGGCCTCAACGTGCACCTAGCCTGGCACAAGCGCTGTGGTGACGTCACCGCCACTTAGTGGAGAATGAGGGTTGTTGTTGTGTACGTATGTGTGTGTGTCACTGTGTATGCGTGTGTAGGGGAGCGGTGGTGCAGCGGTTAGCGCTACGCTGCGCTACGAACCCGGCGACCCGAGTTCGATTCCCGCTCCCAGCCAACACCAGTGACGATCATCTGAACCGGTCCCGGGCCTCCCCTAGGTCAACTCAGCCTCAAATGAGTACCCGGTGCGGTGTGCAGTAAACATCGCCACTGGGGAGACAAAGGCGGCCGGGCGTGGTGCTGGCCACCCACCCCCTCGTGTGCAGTGTCGGCCTTCATAGGTGCTGCTCGCTAACGGCACTTGCCCCTGCAGTCTGTTAAGGCTACATGGGGGATCTTTGTCTTTTGTGTGTCTGCGATGTGTGGTGGGGGGCGGTGGCGCAGTGGTTAGCGCTACCATCCCCGTCCTCGGCCTCTCCCCTCGGTTGACTCAGCCTCAAATGAGGTCCCGGTTCGGTGTGTAAACGTTGTCCCACCTGCCCTGCCTGCCTGCCCTGCCTTGCCTTGCCTCCCCACCTGTGTTGCAACCGATATCGCCGCTGACGGTGATTTGTTCAGCTGCCCACGTCAGATCGATGCACGCGCCACTGCGTTCTGCTCGAACGTTGCAAGCCAGCCGGCTTTTTTATTTGGGTGGTTTTACATCTTATTTTATTATTTATTATTTGTGGTTGAGCGAATTTTTTATTAATTTTTTTCTTTTTTGTGGTTGGGCGAATTTTATGAAAATATATATATTTGTGGTTGGGCGATTTATATATTTAATTTTTGAATTATTTGTGGTTGGGCGGTTTTATATTCTAATTTTATTTTTTATAATTTGTGGTTGGGCGGATTTTAATGTATTTAATAGCAACGGGCGTTTCTTATTAGTGATTTATTTGCAGTTGGGGCGGTTTAAAATTTTTTATAATTTGTGGTTGGCCGGATTTTTTTTTGCCTGATGGGACCCCGGAGTGGTCGCAGGAGTAATGCGATAATTATAAAACGACGACAACAACAACAATGACGATGATGATCATCATAATAAGCGGTGATATTCTTAGATTTTCTTTTCCCCCTTCCGACGAATTCCTCAAAGACAAACAAAGGATGGCTTTGTTTACTTGTCGCTGAAACACCATTCATTTGATAACAGCTGTGTTAAGATGTTAAAACACCAAACTGAAACCTTTTTACAAGGAATCACGTCTGCATCTGACCACAAGCATTATGGTGCAAACGAAAAACACACTCTGATAATGTAATCATTGTCCTTGAAACTGATTGGTCCACACCAGAGACAGCTTTCTGTTGAGCCTCGTCTCAAAACGGTGTTAGACCAGAGGACGCCTGCCGTGCCTCGTCACCGCTTCGCACCACTTCTGCCCCCATTACACCCACGCAGGACAACGGAGGGAGCGCGCCGGGGGGGAGGCGCATGCACATTCTTGTTCGCGATGTCCGTGAACCTTCAACGGGGAAGACGCGGGTCGGTGTCACAGGCGAGAGAAAGAGGCGGGGGGGCGAGGAGTTGACAGCACAGACCGTGGGTGGGGGGCTCGGGAGGGAGTTTACGGATTGTGGGGGGCTCGGGAGGGAGTTTACGGATTGTGGGGGGCTCGGGAGGGAGTTTACGGATTGTGGGGGCTCGGGAGGGAGGTTTACGGATTGTGGGGGGCTAGGAAGGGAGTTAACGGATTGTGGGGGGCTAGGGAGGGAATTTACAGATTGTGGGGGCGCGGGAGGGAGTTTACGGATTGTGGGGGGCTAGGGAGGGAGTTTACGGATTGTGGGGGGCCGTGTGGAGGTGGGGCAGAGGGCGAGTTTCCACTGAGCCAAGGGGGGGGTTGACTTGGCCGGGGGGGAGCATCAGCTGTGCGCCTTTGTCGGCTGGAGCAGAGAGCACATGGGACAGCGAGTGGATCCAGGCGAGTGGATCCAGGCGAGTGGATCCAGGCGAGTGGATCCAGGCGAGTGGATCCAGACGAGTGGATCCAGGTGTAATGGGTTCCGGAGACACGTGTAGAGGTAACTTCTTTATTACAATACAACACTCCAACAGTCCTGATACTCTGTTACAGCCGAGGTACACAGCCTAGGTACACAGCCTAGATACACTACTCTGGCTACGCTCTGGGGTCCTCCAGCTACAATTACCCTAGGGGAGGCTACCTGACCCGACCCAGCCAAGGTGCGGGTCTGGACTCTGGCTTCCTCAGAACTCACCCTTACAAGGACGTAGAGCCGGGAGTCCCAGAGTCCACCACTGGCCCTCACAGCGTCCCGGCCCTTACAAGGACAAGCGGGACGAGGGGGTCCAGGTTCCTAAGCTGGCTGGCTGGCAGGTCTTGGGTCTTGAGCTGCGACTGTCCCCGATCGGCCAGGGAGCTGCCCTTTTATGCCTCGTCCCCAACGAGGGGTGGGGTTGTGTGCGCCCCCAGATATCCCACAGAGCACACACAGCTAGACCCTAGACAGATAAGCCGAGGGCTTATCTGTCTAGGGTCCCAGAGCCCCCAGCAGCCCCTCCCCTCTTATGGCACTACATTACCCCCCTCTACGTAGCCTCCAACCAACCCGGCTGTCAAAAAATACAATGGTACAATAAATTATTTGTTAACCATCAGAATGAGTGTATGCGTGTCAATGACAAAATGGATGACAAAACAAGAAATATGAGAAGAAAGCGCCTCTCCCCCTCCTGTGGTCACGCGTATATAAAAAAAACTCCACGCCACCGATGCAGAACAACAATGTATAAACACATATGCAGGATGAACGCACGCCCCAACCGCCCACTATACATGATGGCAAGGTGAGTGGCGGCGCGTTGGGACGAGAGTTCGTGGGCGGGGGTCATGAAAATCGTTTTGAGTTTGGAGCGAGTCCGAGTGGCAGGTCCATCGGCCGGGATGGAGGCGGGAGGGGACTGACGACCCGTTGTTGCGCTAGTGTCCTGGGTCGCTGATCCCGCGGGCAAGCTTGTTCCCGCTGGGTCGGCCGTGGCGGGTTTCATTCCCGAGGCACCTGAGGGCGGGACAGCGGGACCTGGCCGAGAGTAAGATCCAGCATCATCGCGGCGCGGCTCGTCGGACATGTCGTGTTCTCGGGCCCCGAGAAGTGAAGGAGGTGTGTTGGGTTGAATGTAAGGTTTTTAGACGTGACGAGTGCACGAACCAACGGCGCTTGCCATGCTGGATCCTGACACACTGCGGGCGGAGAACGCGGATAATAACAACCGGGCTTCTCCAAGGCTTAAGCAGTTTTGAGGAAGTAGCCAATGGTACCTGCGGGCAGTGGAGCCAGGCGCGGTCCCCTTCTACCCAAACGTGGCGGGACGTGCGGAGGTTCCGCAACCGCTCGTTGGCAAGCTGACGGGCTTCTGAGTTATTTTGAGCAGCCTCCCGGGCATCCACGAGACGACGCACATTAGCACGGATGTGGTCGGCAATCTTAGCCTTAGGTGCGGGATGTTTAATGCGCAATTGTATGTCGATTGGGGGGCAAACCTCCCTACCATACATAACATAGAATGGCGAGTACCCCGTGGCAACATGGGGCGCCATTCTATAGGCGGCCAAGACACCAGGTATGTGGAGATCCCAATCAGTCTGTGACTCAGACACCTGGTGGCCTTAGCATGGAGGTAAGTGTCCTATGTAATCGCTCGACCATACCGTCAGTTTGGGGGTGATATGGCGAGGTGCGAATTTGTGTGTCTCTAGCAGGTTGCACACATCCAGCAACAGGGTGGAAGAGAAATGTTTCCCTTGGTCGGTCAGCAGGCGTTCGGGAGCACCCTTATCCAGGACGTAGCCTTAAAAAAAGGCCTCCGTAATGGCTGCTGCAGACTGGTTGGGGAGGTGGCCAGGCCATGGCCCATCGGGGTAAAATATTCCACCCCAACCAAAAGGTACTTACTACCCCGAGGAGTAGCGGGAAACGGACCCAAAATATCCAATGCGACGATCTCATTGACCCGGGAAACCTTAATGGATTGGAGCGGCGGGCAGGACGGCCTAGCAGGTGGTTTCCGCCGTGCACATTCTGTGCAACCTTGCACAAGGTCAGCCACATCGTTTGCCATGCCCGGCCAGAAAATTTCCAATTGGATTTTAGCTCGTGTGTTCTGAACACCCAAGTGCAAGAGGCGACTGTGGGTTTCCCACACAAGTCGCCCCCGCAGGGAGGTGGGCACCACCAACGTGTGGGATTGGGACCCCCCCCATCCCAATGCACGAGGACGCCTTCCCGGATGACAACTGATACGGGGCCCCCTGCCCCCTGTGACCCTCGGCATCCCTAGCGCGGCGTCTCAATTTGAGGAGGGAGACGTCTTCCATCTGAAGACGTCCCCAGTCGTCCAACCCGAGGCCCAGCAATGCGTCCTACGGAACTTGCGTGGAGGGAGCCCCGTGGTCCCCGACCCCATCCCCGGCCGCGGCCGCGGCCGCAAGGGATGGGGGCGATACCCCGTCAGGCTGCCTACAACGCCCCGCACCCAAAAAACAAGCACAGCGCCCGTCGGTCGGCAGTCCCAAAGCCCCCAGCAGCCCCTCCACTCTTACACAGGCCGAGTGGATGCAGGCGAGTGGATGCAGGCGAGTGGAGCCAGGTGAGTGGATCCAGGTGAGTAGAGGCAGGTGAGTGGATCCAGGTGAGTGGATCCAGGCGAGTGGAGGCAGGCGAGTGGATGCAGGCGAGTGGATGCAGGCGAGTGGATCCAGGTGAGTGGAGCCAGGTGAGTGATCCAGGTGAGTAGAGGCAGGTGAGTGGATCCAGGTGAGTGGATCCAGGCGAGTGGAGGCAGGCGAGTGGATGCAGGCGAGTGGATGCAGGCGAGTGGAGGCAGGTGAGTGGATCCAGGTGAGTGGATCCAGGCGAGCGGATCCAGGTGAGCGGATCCAGGCGAGTGGAGGCAGGCGAGTGGATCCAGGTGAGTGGATCCAGGCGAGTGGATCCAGGCGAGTGGACTGGGGTTGAGGCGCGGAGAGGTCGGCAGGGAGGAGTCTGCGGACGATCTGGAAGATGGTTGACGTGAGATTGGATCGGGATACCGTGGACGAGATCGGAGAATTGGAATGGAGGCGGGGTGACGAGTCTGGGCTGCGTTGTCTTGCGGTTTGGCTGCCGCCTGATGAAGCTGGTTGTAATTACTGGCGAAACGTCGTACTAGGATTGTAAATGTTGTGGCTTGGCTCTCCCAACACACAACGGTGTGCTGTACTAGTATACTACCACTATACAATACACTACTATACACTACACTGTACACAACACTATACACTACACTATACACTACACTATACACTACACGATACACTACTATACACTACACTACTATACACTTCACTATACACTACACTATACACTTCACTATACACTACACTATACACTTCACTATACACTACACTATACACTACTATACACTACACTATACACTACTATACATTTCACTATACACTTCACTATACACGACACTACACACTAGTGCTGTACTAGTGACGAATTGGCCACGTTCTGTTTACGTGACAACCCTTACTAGTTGGCTGTGTCGGGTGGTGGCGGGTTTTAACGACACATTTATATATTAACCCAAAAAAACCTCTATTATGGCTCTTGCGGTTTGTCGGTGAGCGATTTTTGTTTTTATAAAAAAAAATTTGGGGAGGCGGGAGATGAGTTAAAGTTGCCGCGGGCTGGACGTGATGAAGGCACGGATCGGGGTCACGAGGTGACCGGACGTCATCGTCGTCAGGGTTCAGGGGATGACGTTCCTGGGGTTTAGCGGTGGCCTTTGGGGGTCGTGGCCGAAAAAAATCCAAATTCTGGCACCGCAGATCTTTGGGCATGGAGGTCCACGTGAGTACTCATCGCAACACGCAAACACACACGATGCATATTTGTTTGATTTATAACGAGTTTAAATGCATTTTGCATTGTATTTTTATCTGTTCCCAACTACCTTAAAAGAGGGGGTGAGTGGTAGGCGGGGGTTTATCTACTTTGAGATATGGTTCTGATGACAAATGACCAGTTAGACAGGGGGGCGGGCAATACCTTCAACAGCAAAAAAACACCGATAGGTCATCACACATTATCGTCGTCGTCATCATCATCATCGTCGTCCTCCTATATTTGTTTTGCACGTGCAAACAATGTGACCCGGATAAAGTAGCAATTTAAAATGCGAAAACACAAAAACGCCATCAACATCGCAGGCCGACGGCGTCACAAGGCGCTGGCGAGACCTGCGAATCGTTCATTCATTTCCGCGTCCCATTGCATGCTGGCAGTCAATTAGTAACGCGAGGCGGCATTCACAGGGCGGGCGGGTCTGGCGGATGCGGTGCGTGCAAAAAAAACGCGCGGTGGATATTTTTAGCTCTCGCCTATATATATACACAAATACACACGACAACAACCGCCATTCGCCACTAAGTGGCGGTGGCGTCACCACGACGCTTGTGCCAGGCCATGTGCACCTTGAGGCCACGTGAAGTGTCGAACGCCCGCTGGCAGGAGGTCACGGGCAGACCCAGGTGCCACAGGTCGACTGACTGAGATGACACATATATACACACACAAATACAAATATAAAGACAAAGATCCCCCGTATAGCCTTAACAGACTGTAGGGGCAAGTGCTGTTAGCGAGCACCTATGAAGGCCGGAACGGTACACGGACGGGGTGGGAGACCAGCACCACGCCCGACCGCCTTTGTCTCCCCAGTGGCGATGTTTACACACCGCACCAGGTGACTAGATTAAGCTGAGTCGACCTAGGGGATGCCCAGGACCGGTTCAGATAACGTCACTGGTGTTAGCCGTGAGCGGGAATCGAACCCGGGTCCGCCAGGTTCATAGCGCAGCGCGCTAACCCGCTACACTACCGTCTCCCCATACAATACACACACATAAATACACCAAACATAAATACCCCACACATAAATACACACACATAAATACACACACACAAATAACACACACACAATACACACACACACAAATACACACACACACAAATACCACACACACAATACACACACACATAAATACACACACACTAATACACACACACATAAATACACACCACATAAATACACACACACATAAATACACACCACATAATACACACACACAAAATACACCACACATAAAATACACACACACAAATACACACCACATAAAATAACACACACAGAAATACACACACATAAATACACACACACATAAATACACACACATAAATACACACACACATAATACACACACACATAATACACACACACATAAATATACACACACACATAAATACACACACACATAAATACACACACACATAAATACACACACACATAAATACACACACACATAACTACACACACACATAAATACACACACCATAAATACACACACACATAAATACACACACACATAAATACACACACACATAAATACACACACACATAAATACCACACACATAATACACACACACATAAATACACACACACCTAAATACACACACACATAACTACACACACACATAAATACACAACACATAAATACACACACACATAAATACACACACACATAAATACACACACACATAAATAACCACCACATAATACAAACACACATAATACACTACACACATAAATACACACACACATAAATAACACACATAAATACACACACACCATAAATACACACACACATAAATACACACAACATAAATAACACACACATAATACACACACACAGAAATCAACACACATAAATACACAACACACATAAATACACACACATAAAATACACACACATAAATACACACCCAATAAATACACACACACATAAATACACACACATAACATACACACACATAAATACACACACACAAATACACACACACAACAACAAAAAGACTCGACGGACGTTTCCACCTGGAGCTGTAAAGCCCGTGGGAGGAGAGGAGAGAGGGGCGGCTGTGGAGTTGAACTTGAAATGAATATGCGCGGTGTGAGATGAATCGTGTGGTGTGAGATGAATAGCGCGGTGTGAGATGAATCGTGTGGTGTGGATGAATAGCGCGGTGTGAGATGAATCGTGTGGTGTGAGATGAAATAGTGAGCGATAACAACGCTGCTGCTGCAGCTGTAGCTGCTGCTGCTAGGGCTGCAGCTGCTGCTAGGGTTGTAGCTGCAGCTGCTGCTAGGGCTGTAGCTTGCTGCTGCAGCTGTAGCTGCTGCTGCTGCTAGGACTGTAGCTGCTGCTCGGGCTGAAGCTGCAGCTGCTGCTGCTGCTAGGGCTGTAGCTGCAGCTGCTGCTGCTGCTAGGGCTGCAGCTGCTGCTGCTGCTGCTGTGCTGCTAGGGCTGTAGCTGCAGCTGCTGCTGCTGCTGCTAGGGCTGCAGCTGCTGCTGCTGCTGCTAGGGGCTGTAGCTGCAGCTGCTGCTGCTGCTGCTAGGGCTGCAGCTGCTGCTGCTGCTGCTAGGGCTGCAGCTGCTGCTGCTGCTGCTGCTAGGGCTTGTAGCTGCAGCTGCTGCTGCTGCTGCTGCTAGGGCTGTAGCTGCAGCTGCTGCTGCTAGGGCTGTAGCTGCAGCTGCTGCTGCTGCTAGGGCTGTAGCTGCAGCTGCTGCTGCTGCTGCTAGGGCTGCAGCTGCTGCTGCTGCTGCTGCTAGGGCTGTAGGCTGCAGCTGCTGCTGCTGCTGCTAGGGCTGCAGCTGCTGCTGCTGCTGCTGCCTCGGGCTGATAGCTGCAGCTGCTGCTGCTGCTGCTGCTGCTAGGGCTGTAGCTGTAGCTGCTGCTGCTGCTAGGGCTGTAGCTGCAGCTGCTGCTGCTGCTGCTGCTAGGGCTGTAGCTGCAGCTGCTGCTGCTGCTGCTAGGGCTGTAGCTGCAGCTGCTGCTGCTGCTGCTAGGGCTGTAGCTGCAGCTGCTGCTGCTGCTGCTGCTAGGGCTGTAGCTGCAGCTGCTGCTGCTGCTGCTAGGGCTGTAGCTGCAGCTGCTGCTGCTGCTGCTAGGGCTGCAGCTGCTGCCTTGCTGCTAGGGCTGTAGCTGCTGCTATGGCTGTAGCTGTAGCTGCTGCTGCTGCTGCTAGGGCTGTAGCTGCAGCTGCTGCTGCTAGGGCTGTAGTTGCAGCTGCTGCTAGGGCTGCTGCTGCTGCTGCTAGGTCTGTAGGGCTGTAGCTGCAGCTGCTGCTGCTGCTAGGTCTGTAGGGCTGTAGCTGCTGCTGCAGCTGCTGCTGCTAGGGCTGTATGCGACAGGTTCGCGGAACGAGCCTCCACCTTCGCTGTTGGTTAGGACGAGGCTGCGTGGGAGTTAGTAATCGGCCCGAGTAGGTTGTTGTTATTTATGTTGTTGTTGTTATTTATGTTGTGGGGGAGATGGTTGGGGGTGAGGCGGGTGGGGGGAAGGTTGGGGGGGGCTGTGGGAGGCGGTGGGGGGGGGGGTCAGGGGAAAGGGGTTACGGTGTGGAAAATGACGGGGAGAGGCGCGCGCTCTGGGATTCACGCGAGCAGGAAGAGGAGGCTGCGAGTGAATGCTCGAGGAGGAATGCAAATTAGCGAGACGTGGCCCGACCCCCGAGAGCACCACCGCCTTGAACCCCGGCAAACCCCCGCGGTAGCCCTGACCGTAATAATCGAATATCAATGTGAGTCTCTGTGTCTCTGTGTGAGTCTCTGTGTCTCTGTGTGAGTATGTGTCTCTGTGTGAGTCTCTGTGTCTCTGTGTGAGTCTCTGTGTCTCTGTGTGAGTCTGTGTCTATGTGTGAGTCTCTGTGTCTCTGGGGAGTCTATGTGTCTCTGTGTGAGTCTCTGTGTCTCTGTGTGAGTCTCTGTGTCTATGTGTAAGTATCTGTGTCTCTGTGTGAGTCTCTGTGTCTCTGTGTGAGTCTGTGTCTCTGTGTGAGTCTGTGTCTCTGTGTGAGTCTCTGTGTCTCTGTGTGAGTCTCTGTGTCTCTGTGTGAGTCTCTGTGTCTATGGTGTGAGTCTGTGTCTCTGTGTGAGTCTCTGTGTCTATGTGTAAGTATCTGTGTCTCTGTGTGAGTCTATGGGTCTCTGTGTGAGTCTCTGTGTCTCTGTGTGAGTATGTGTCTCTGTGCGAGTCTGTGTCTCTGTGTGAGTCTCTGTGTCTATGTGTAAGTATCTGTGTCTCTGTGTGAGTCTATGGGTCTCTGTGTGAGTCTATGGGTCTCTGTGTGAGTATGTGTCTCTGTGTGAGTCTGTGTCTCTGTGTGAGTCTATGTGTCTCTGTGTGAGTCTCTGTGTCTCTGTGTGAGTCTCTGTGTCTCTGTGTGAGTCTCCTGTGTCTATGTGTGAGTCTATGTGTCTATGTGTAAGTATCTGTGTCTCTGTGTGAGTCTCTGTGTCTCTGTGTGAGTCTATGTGTCTCTGTGTGAGTCTCTGTGTCTCTGTGTGAGTCTCTGTGTCTATGTGTAAGTATCTGTGTCTCTGTGTGAGTCTATGGGTCTCTGTGTGAGTCTCTGTGTCTCTGTGTGAGTCTCTGTGTCTCTAAGTGAGTCTATGTGTCTCTGTGTGAGTATCTGTGTCTCTGTGTGAGTATATGGGTCTCTGTGTGAATCTATGGGTCTCTGTGTGAGTCTATGAGTCTCTGTGTGAGTATGTGTCTCTGTGTGAGTCTGTGTCTCTGTGTGAGTCTGTGAGTCTCTGTGTGAGTCTATGGATCTCTGTGTGAGTCTGTGTCTCTGTGTGAGTCTCTGTGTCTAAGTGTGAGTCTCTGTGTCTCTGTGTAAGTCTATGGGTCTCTGTGTGAGTCTCTGTGTCTCTGTGTGAGTCTATGGGTCTCTGTGTGAGTCTATGGGTCTCTGTGTGAGTCTATGGGTCTCTGTGTGAGTATATGGGTCTCTGTGTGAGTCTATGGGTCTCTGTGTGAGTCTCTGTCACTGTGTGAGTATATGGGTCTCTGTGTGAGTATATGGGTCTCTGTGTGAGTCTATAGGTCCCTGTGTGAGTCTATGGGTCTCTGTGTGAGTCTGTGTCTCTGTGTGGGTCTGTGTGTGAGTATATGGGTCTCTGTGTGAGCCTATGGGTCTCTGTGTGAGTCTGTGCCTCTGTGCGAGTCTTTGCGTCTCTGTGTGAGTCTATGGGTCTCTGTGTGAGTCTGTGTCTCTGTGTGAGTCTATGGGTCTCTGTGTGAGTCTATGGGTCTCTGTGTGAGTCTATGGGTCTCTGTGTGAGTCCTATGGGTCTCTGTGTGAGTCTGTGTGGCTTTGTGTGAGCCTATGCGTTTCTGTGTGAGTCTGTGTCTCTGTGTGAGTCTGCGTCTCTGTGTGAGTCTATGGATTTCTGTGTGAGTCTATGGGTCTCTGTGTGAGTCTATGGGTCTCTGTGTGAGTCTATGGGTCTCTGTGTGAGTCTATGGGTATCTGTGTGAGTCTATGGGTTCTCTGTGTGAGTTTGTGTCTGTATCTGAGTCTATGGGTCTCTGTGTGAGTCTATGGATCTCTGTGTGAGTATATGGGTCTCTGTGTGAGTCTATGGATCTTTGTGTGAGTCTATGGGTCTCTGTGCGAGTCTATGGGTCTCTGTGCGAGTCTATGGGTCTCTGTGTGAGTCTAAGGGTCACTGTGTGAGTCTATGGGTCTCTGTGTGAGTTTGTGTCTGTATCTGAGTCTATGGGTCTCTGTGTGAGTCTATGGATCTCTGTGTGAGTATATGGGTCTCTGTGTGAGTCTATGGATCTTTGTGTGAGTCTATGGGTCTCTGTGCGAGTCTATGGGTCTCTGTGCGAGTCTATGGGTCTCTGTGTGAGTCTAAGGGTCTCTGTGTGAGGCTATGGGTCTCTGCGTGAGTCAATGGGTCTCTGTGTGAGTCTATGGGTCTTTGTGTGAGTATATGGGTCTCTGTGTGAGTCTATTGGTCTCTGTGTGAGTCGATGGGTCTCTGTGTGAGTCTGTGTCTCTGAATGAGTCTATGGGTCTCTGTGTGAGTCTATGGATCTCTGTGTGAGTCTATGGGTCTCTGTGTGAGTCTGTGTCTCTGTGTGAGTCTGTGTCTCTGTGTAAGTCTATGGGTCTCTGTGTGAGTCTATGGGTCTCTGTGTGAGTCTGTGCCTCTGTGCGAGTCTTTGCGTCTCTGTGTGAGTCTATGGGTCTCTGTGTGAGTCTGTGTCTCTGTGTGAGTCTATGGGTCTCTGTGTGAGTCTATGGGTCTCTGTGTGAGTCTATGGGTCTCTGTGTGAGTCTATGGGTCTCTGTGTGAGTCTGTGTGGCTTTGTGTGAGCCTATGCGTTTCTGTGTGAGTCTGTGTCTCTGTGTGAGTCTGCGTCTCTGTGTGAGTCTATGGATTTCTGTGTGAGTCTATGGGTCTCTGTGTGAGTCTATGGGTCTCTGTGTGAGTCTATGGGTCTCTGTGTGAGTCTATGGGTATCTGTGTGAGTCTATGGGTCTCTGTGTGAGTTTGTGTCTGTATCTGAGTCTATGGGTCTCTGTGTGAGTCTATGGATCTCTGTGTGAGTATATGGGTCTCTGTGTGAGTCTATGGATCTTTGTGTGAGTCTATGGGTCTCTGTGCGAGTCTATGGGTCTCTGTGCGAGTCTATGGGTCTCTGTGTGAGTCTAAGGGTCTCTGTGTGAGTCTATGGGTCTCTGTGTGAGTTTGTGTCTGTATCTGAGTCTATGGGTCTCTGTGTGAGTCTATGGATCTCTGTGTGAGTATATGGGTCTCTGTGTGAGTCTATGGATCTTTGTGTGAGTCTATGGGTCTCTGTGCGAGTCTATGGGTCTCTGTGCGAGTCTATGGGTCTCTGTGTGAGTCTAAGGGTCTCTGTGTGAGGCTATGGGTCTCTGCGTGAGTCAATGGGTCTCTGTGTGAGTCTATGGGTCTCTGTGTGAGTATATGGGTCTCTGTGTGAGTCTATGGATCTCTGTGTGAGTCTATGGGTATCTGTGTGAGTCTATGGGTCTCTGTGTGAGTTTGTGTCTGTATCTGAGTCTATGGGTCTCTGTGTGAGTCTATGGATCTCTGTGTGAGTATATGGGTCTCTGTGTGAGTCTATGGATCTTTGTGTGAGTCTATGGGTCTCTGTGCGAGTCTATGGGTCTCTGTGCGAGTCTATGGGTCTCTGTGTGAGTCCTAAGGGTCACTGTGTGAGTCTATGGGTCTCTGTGTGAGTTTGTGTCTGTATCTGAGTCTATGGGTCTCTGTGTGAGTCTATGGATCTCTGTGTGAGTATATGGGTCTCTGTGTGAGTCTATGGATCTTTGTGTGAGTCTATGGGTCTCTGTGCGAGTCTATGGGTCTCTGTGCGAGTCTATGGGTCTCTGTGTGAGTCTAAGGGTCACTGTGTGAGGCTATGGGTCTCTGCGTGAGTGAATGGGTGTCTATGTGAGTCTATGGGTCTTTGTGGGTATATGGGTCTCTGTGTGAGTCTATTGGTCTCTGTGTGAGCGATGGGTCTCTGTGTGAGTCTGTGTCTCTGAATGAGTCTATGGGTCTCTGTGTGAGTCTATGGATCTCTGTGTGAGTCTATGGGTCTCTGTGTGAGTCTGTGTCTCTGTGTGAGTCCTGTGTCTCTGTGTAAGTCTATGGGTCTCTGTGTGAGTCTATGGGTCTCTGTGTGAGTCTGTGCCTCTGTGCGAGTCTTTGCGTCTCTGTGTGAGTCTATGGGTCTCTGTGTGAGTCTGGTCTCTGTGTGAGTCTATGGGTCTCTGTGTGAGTCTATGGGTCTCTGGTGAGTCTATGGGTCTCTGTGTGAGTTATGGGTCTCTGTGTGAGTCTGTGTGGCTTGTGTGAGCCTAGCGTTTCTGTGTGAGTCCCTGTGTCTCTGTGTGAGTCTGCGTCTCTGTGTGAGTCTATGGATTTCTGTGTGAGTCTATGGGTCTCTGTGTGAGTCTATGGGTCTCTGTGTGAGTCTATGGGTCTCTGTGTGAGTCTATGGGTATCTGTGTGAGTCTATGGGTCTCTGTGTGAGTTTGTGTCTGTATCTGAGTCTATGGGTCTCTGTGTGAGTCCTATGGATCTCTGTGTGAGTATATGGGTCTCTGTGTGAGTCTATGGATCTTTGTGTGAGTCTATGGGTCTCTGTGCGAGTCTATGAGGTCTCTGTGCGAGTCTATGGGTCTCTGTGTGAGTCTAAGGGTCTCTGTGTGAGTCTATGGGTCTCTGTGTGAGTTTGTGTCTGTATCTGAGTCTATGGGTCTCTGTGTGAGTCTATGGATCTCTGTGTGAGTATATGGGTCTCTGTGTGAGTCTATGGATCTTTGTGTGAGTCTATGGGTCTCTGTGCGAGTCTATGGGTCTCTGTGCGAGTCTATGGGTCCTCTGTGTGAGTCTAAGGGTCTCTGTGTGAGGCTATGGGTCTCTGCGTGAGTCAATGGGTCTCTGTGTGAGTCTATGGGTCTCTGTGTGAGTATATGGGTCTCTGTGTGAGTCTATTGGTCTCTGTGAGTCTGTGGGTCTCTGTGTGAGTCTATGGGTATCTGTGTGAGTCTATGGGTCTCTGTGTGAGTCTGTGTATGTATGTATGTTTAACTTTTTTCGCACCATACGTAGCCAACCGTGCCATTAGGAGTTACGGGGGGAGTCAAATTGAACACAACAAAAACAACAAGCAGTAAAAAAACACCGAGTCTTCAATGTCAACGATTTGTGATAACTAAACCCTTGATCTGAGCTCCCCCCCCCCCCGCCATCATCTCACCCCACACTTTACCAGCTCACCGTCACCCTGTTGGCTGGGGCATAGTCTAATCACCCCCACCACCGCCAAAGGGCTGTGCCCAGCAGCGGTTCTCAACACGGGTAGCGAGTCACGGCCACATTGCAGGTCAAAATCATCGACAACTTTACCTCGTTTAATCAAACCCTCCGCGCTTCATTCACATTGTAAACAACTGTTTTTAACGATTCAGAAACCCATAAGGGGGGGGGGATGCAAGGCTGTTGTGATCACCGCCGCTCCGCAAGGCACCGACAGCGCTCGGGTGTTGGTTGAACCTCGTGAGCCGCGAGGCTCCAGATGGAGAGTGGCTCCTCGCCGCCGCCACATCAACAGCCGCCGGGAATGGAAGTGGCGAGTCGCGAATTTACCGGGGCAGGGAAACTCATCGCTTGACTCGCAGTGCCGAATGCACCGCCGACAAACATCGCAGGGCCTGGCGCTACGGGAGTCAGGTACAGCAGGCAGGGTAGGGTAGTCAGTAGGTGGGGTAGTCAGTAGGTAAGTAGGGGAGTCAGTAGGTAGGTAGTCAGTAGGTAGGTAGGGTAGTCAGTGACTAGGTAAGGTAGTCAGTAGGTAGGTAGTCAGTAGGTAGGTAGTCAGTATGTAGTTAGGGTAGTCAGTAGGGGGTAGGGTAGTCAGTGACTAGGTAAGGTAGTCAGTAGGTAGGTAGGGGAGTCAGTAGGTAGGTAGGGTAGTCAGTAGGTAGGTAGTCAGTAGGTGGGGTAGTCAGTAGAGGGGTAGTCAGTAGAGGGGTAGTCAGTAGGTGGGGTAGTCAGTAGATGGGGTAGTCAGTAGATGGGGTAGTCAGTAGGTGGGGTAGTCAGTAGAGGTGGTAGTCAGTGGTGGGGTAGTCAGTAGGTAGGTGGGGTAGTCAGTAGATGGGTTTGGGTAGTCAGTAGGTAGGTGGGGTGGGTAGTCAGTA
>NC_083838.1:8742671-8761025 GCF_015708825.2 Lethenteron reissneri
ATCTCACCCCATCTCATCTCACCCCATCCCATCTCACCCCATCCCATCTCACCCCATCCCATCTCACCCCACCCATCTCACCCCACCCCATCTCACCCCATCCCATCTCACCCCATCTCATCTCACCCCACCCCATCTCACCCCATCCATCTCACCCCATCTCATCTCACCCCATCCCATCTCACCCCATCCCATCTCACCCCCCCCATCTCACCCCACCCCATCTCACCCCATCCCATCTCACCCCACCCCCCATCTCACCCCATCTCATCTCACCCCATCCCATCTCACCCCATCCCATCTCACCCCATCCCATCTCACCCCCCCCATCTCACCACATCCCATCTCACCCCACCCTATCTCACCCCACCCAATCTCACCCCACCTCATCTCACCCCATCCCATCTCACCCCATCCATCTCACCCCATCCATATCCACCCCATCCCATCTCCACCCCCCCATCTCACCCCATCCCATCTCCACCCCATCCCATCTCACCCCATCCCATCTCACCCCATCTCATCTCACCCCATCCCATCTCAGCCCATCCCATCTCACCCCATCCCATCTCACCCCATCCCATCTCACCCCATCCCATCTCACCCCATCCCATCTCACCCCACCCCATCTCACCCCACCCATCTCACCCCACCCAATCTCACCTCACCCCATCTCACCCCATCCCATCTCACCCCATCCCATCTCACCCCATCCATCTCACCCCATCTCATCTCACCCCATCCCATCTCACCCCATCTCATCTCACCCCATCTCATCTCACCCCATCTAACCGCACCCCGTCTCACCCCATCCCATCTCCACCCCACCCCATCTCACCCCATCTCATCTCACCCCATCCCATCTCAACCCATCCCATCTCACCCCCCCCATCTCACCCCACCCATCTCACCCCATCCCATCTCACCCCATCCCATCTCACCCCATCCCATCTCACCCCATCCCATCTCACCCCATCCCATCTCACCCCATCCCATCTCACCCCATCCCATCTCACCCCATCCCATCTCACCCCACCCATCTCACCCCACCCATCTCACCCCACCCAATCTCACCCCACCCATCTCACCCCATCCATCTCACCCCATCCCATCTCACCCCATCTCATCTCACCCCATCCATCTCACCCCATCCCATCTCACCCCATCCATCTCACCCCATCCCATCTCACCCCATCCATCTCACCCCATCCATCTCACCCCATCTCATCTCACCCCATCCCATCTCACCCCATCTCATCTCACCCCATCTCATCTCACCCCATCTCACCCCACCCCATCTCACCCCATCCCATCTCCACCCCACCCCATCTCACCCCATCCATCTCACCCCATCTCACCCACCCCATCTCACCCCATCCATCTCACCCCATCTCATCTCACCCCATCCCATCTCACCCCATCCCATCTCACCCCATCGCATCTCACCTCATCTCACCCCCCCCATCTCCACCCCATCCCATCTCACCCCACCCCATCTCACCCCATCCCATCTCCACCCCATCTCATCTCACCCCATCCCATCTCACCCCATCCCATCTCACCCCATCCCATCTCACCTCATCTCACCCCACCCCATCTCCACCCATCCCATCTCACCCCACCCTCTCACCCCATCCCATCTCCACCCCATCCCATCTCACCCCACCCCATCTCACCCCATCTCACCCCACCACATCCCATCCCATCTCACCCACCCCATCTCACCCCATCTCATCCCATCTCACCCCACCCCATCTCACCCCACCACATCCCATCTCACCCCACCCCATCTCACCCCACCCCATCTCACCCCATCCCATCTCACCCATCCCATCTCACCCCACCCATCTCACCCCATCCCATCTCACCCCATCCCATCTCACTCCATCCATCCATCCACCCCACCCAATCTCACCCCATCCCATCTCCACCCCATCCCATCTCACCCCATTTCACCCCATCCCATCTCACCCCATCTCACCCCATCTCACCCCATCCCATCTCACCCCACCCCATCTCACCCCACCCCATCTCACTCCATCCCATCTCACCCCATCGATCTCACCCCATCCATCTCACCCCATCCCATCTCACCCCATCCCATCTCACCCCACCCCATCTCACTCCATCCCATCTCACCCCACCCAATCTCACCCCATCCCATCTCCACCCCATCCCATCTCACCCCATCTCACCCCATCCCAACTCACCCCATCTCACCCCATCTCACCCATCCCATCTCACCCCACCCCATCTCACCCCCCCATCTCACTCCATCCCATCTCACCCCATCCATCTCACCCCATCCATCTCACCCCATCCCATCTCACCCCATCCCATCTCACCCCACCCCATCTCACTCCATCCCATCTCACCCCACCCAATCTCACCCATCCCATCTCCACCCCATCCCATCTCACCCCATCTCACCCCATCCCATCTCACCCCATCTCACCCCATCTCACCCATCCCATCTCACCCCACCCCATCTCACCCCACCCCATCTCACTCCATCCCATCTCACCCCATCCATCTCACCCCATCCCACCTCACCCCATCCCATCTTACCCCATCCATCTCACCCCATCCATCTCACCCCACCCCATCTCACTCCATCCCATCTCACCCCATCTCACCCCATCCATCATCTCACCCCATCCATCTCACCCCATCCATCTCACCCCACCCCATCTCCACCCCATCCCATCTCACCCCATCTCACCCCATTCCATCTCACCCCACCCCATCTCACCCCATCCCATCTCACCCCATCCCATCTCACCACATCCCATCTCCCCCCTCCTCCTAGCGGCGCCACAGTCGGGAGAGATTCCACGCGGAATTTACCGCATCTCTCCCTGGGAGCGCCTTCTCGCGATAAAAGCCCGGGCGAGCTGCGAGTGAGGGATGAAGGATTGCAGGGGGGTGGGAAGGGGGGGAGCAAATTGGATTTTTTTTTAATATCGCAGCGACTCGGAACGAGCGGGGTGGCTTCCCTGCAGCCTCCGCCCAGCGCGATCCGTCTCGCAGAAAAGGAGCGAAGCTCGGATGGGATTTTTTTTATTCCCATTTCGGAGATTTTAGGATTTTACAAGTATTATTTTATTATTATTATTTGTTCATCTGTGTGCGGGGGGCTTTCCCTGCCCACGGTGGAGTGAGAGGGAGCGAGGCGGTGGCGGTGATGGTCGGTGGTGATGGTGGGTGTGGTGGTGGTTGTGGCGGTGATTGCCGATGCAGGTCTGATAACGCAAGCGGGTTTTTTTTTTTCTCCTTTTTAAATTTGATTTTTTAATCACAACTCAAGGCGGGGCGGTGATGATGGGGAGGGGGGGGGAATGCAAAGGGGGGAGAGAAGGGGGGAGCAGCCATCGGCGGAGCTGATGGGATATATCTTGTTTCTGCCGCTGATAATTCTGCACGAGCCAAAAGCGTGACACGATTTGCATTATTTCATTATTACCGACCAACCTGATTTCCCTTTGCGAACCCCTCCCACCTGTACCCCCACCCTCGTGTAGTATCCATGCCCCCCCCACATACACGCATACACAACAACAACCGCCATTCGCCACTAAGTGGCGGTGACGTCACCACGACGCTTGTGCCAGGCCATGTGCATCTTGAGGCCACGTGAAGTGTCGAACGACCGCTGGCAGGAGGTCACGGGCAGACCCAGGTGCCACGGATCGACTGACCGAGATGACCGAAATGACTGGCTGATGCACCACCTGTGCCCCCTACTGTGCCAACTTGCTGTGCTTTAGCCACCCGGCGCTCCGCTTGTTGTTGTGAGCGCTCGCTCCTCCGCCCTCCGTTGTTGTTGGAGGGCGACTGCCTCCAACTGCCCAGTAGCGTCCTTCACGAGCCTCCTCCACAGAGGCCGATCTTGACACCGCTGGTACCAGTCATCGGCAAGTCCACTTAGTTCCACGTCCTCCTGTACCACATCACTCTATCTCCTCTAGCCCGTTCCGCGCCCGTTTAGCCCCCTCGATCCGGCCGAACAAAAGCTGTTAAGGCATGCGGTGGCTGGGCATGCGGGCTACATGACCCAGCCAACGCAGCCTTGCCTGCCGGAGGAGCTCACCGATGGGACTTTGCCCAGATCTTTCAAGGATTTGTGAGCTCCTCACACAATCCAGCCTGGTTAAACCCAGGATGGATCGTAGGCAGGCCAGCATAAATGTTTGGAACCGGCGAAGATGCTCCATTAGGGGGGGTCCATGTTTCGCAAGTGTAGAGAAGGGACTGTGGCCGAGAGACCTGAAGCTTCGTGCGGAGCGACAGACCAGGTAGCTTCCACACAGCGTTACGCAACCGATGAAAAGACTGATTCGGAGTGAGACCTCTGCTGTTAAACTGGAGCCGGTCATAAGCACACTTCTCAAGTATGGGAAACTCTCCACTCTCTCCACTACTGCCCCATCGCCGATTGGGAGTCGTGGGGGTGGAGTGTCCGATGGTACAAAATACCCAGGCAGGTGCTTAGTTTTGGTGGGGCTGATGGTACGGCCCCACCTCTTAGTGGCACGCTCCAGTCTCTGCAGCAGCGTCTCCAACTCCTCTTCTGAATGAGCAGCTATTACCAAATCATCGACATACATAACGTGGTTGACCAATAGGGAGCCATCCCTTGATCGCACCCGGGCGTCGATCAGCCTCCCATTATATCTGTACCAGATGGAAATTCCCCCGGTACAGCTATTGAAGGCTTCACGAACTACGCGGTCAAAATAGATGTTAAATAATGTGGGAGCCAGATGACATCCCTGTCACACCCCAAGGTGTACAGGGAAAGGCTCTGACTCCCGGCCACGTAGTTTTACCTGGGCCCGCTCACCATCATGAAGGTCCTTAATGATCGTGAGCAGAGGGTCAGGGACTCCGAAAGCACGAAGAACAACCCAGAGCTCAGGTCCACATACACACATACACACTCACCCACATACACACTCACATACACACTCAACCACATACACACATACACACTCACCCACAAACACACATACACTCTCACACACACTCACCCATATAGACACATACACACTCACTCATATGCACACTCACCCATATAGACACATACACACTCACCCACATACACACTCACATACACACTCACCCACATACACACTCACCCACATACACACTCACCCACATACACACTCACCCAATACACACTCACCCACATACACACTCACCACATACACACTCACCCACTCACACACATACGCACTCACACATATAACACTCACCCACATACACACTCACACACATACACACTCACCCATATAGACACATTCACCCACATACACACATACACACTCACCCACATACACACATACACACTCACCCACATACACACTCACCCACATACACACTCACCCACATACACACTCACACACATACACACTCCCCCACATACACACTCACACACTCACCAATATAGACACATACACACTCACTCATATGCACACTCACCCACATACACACATACACACTCACCCACATACACACATACACACTCACCCACATACACACTCACCCACATACACACTCACCCACATACACACTCACCCACATACACACTCACCCACATACACACATACACACTCACCCACATACACACTCACCCACATACACACTCACCCACACACCCACATACACACGCATACACATACACACTCACCCACATACACACTCACCCACTCACCCACATACACACGCATACACATACACACTCACCCACATACACACTCACCCACTCACCCACATACACACGCATACACATACACACTCACCCACATACACACTCACCCACTCACCCACATACACACTCACCCACATACACACTCACCCACATACACACTCACCCACCCACCCACATACACACTCACCCACATACACACTCACCCACTCACCCACATACACACTCACCCACATACACACTCACCCACATACACACTCACCCACTCACCCACATACACACTCACCCACATACACATTCACCCACATACACACTCACCCACTCACCCACATACACACTCACCCACATACACACTCACCCACTCACCCACATACACACTCACCCACATACACACTCACCCACATACACACTCACCCACTCACCCACATACACACTCACCCACATACACACTCACCCACATACACACTCACCCACTCACCCACATACACACTCACCCACATACACACTCACCCACATACACACTCACCCACTCACCCACATACACACTCACCCACATACACACTCACCCACTCACCCACCTACACACTCACCCACATACACACTCACCCACTCACCCACATACACACTCACCCACATACACACTCACCCACTCACCCACATACACACTCACCCACATACACACTCACCCACATACACACTCACCCACTCACCCACATACACACTCACCCACATACACACTCACCCACATACACACTCACCCACTCACCCACATACACACTCACCCACATACACACTCACCCACATACACACTCACCCACTCACCCACATACACACTCACCCACATACACACTCACCCACCCCCATACACACTCACCCACTCACCCACATACACACTCACCCACATACACACTCACCCACTCACCCACATACACACTCACCCACTCACCCACATACACACTCACCCACATACACACTCACCCACATACACACTCACCCACTCCCCACATACACACTCACCCACTCACCCACATACACACTCACCCACTCACCCACATACACACTCACCCACATACACACTCACCCACTCACCCACACACACACTCACCCACACACACACTCACCCACTCACCCACATACACACTCACCCACTCACCCACATACACACTCACCCACATACACACTCACCCACTCACCCACATACACACTCACCCACTCACCCACATACACACTCACCCACATACACACTCACCCACATACACACTCACCCACTCACCCACATACACACTCACCCACTCACCCACATACACACTCACCCACTCACCCACATACACACTCACCCACATACACACTCACCCCTCACCCACATACACACTCACCCCCAACACAACAACAACCGCATTCGTCACTAGGTGGCGGTGACGTCACCACGACGCTTGTGCCAGGCCATGTGCACCTTTAGGCCACGTGAAGTGTCGAACGCCCGCTGGCAGGAGGTCACGGGGCAGACCCAGGTGCCACGGGTCGACTGACATACACACTCACCCACATACACACTCACACACTCACCCACATACACACTCACATACACACTCACACATACACACCCACATACACACTCACCCACATACACACATACACACTCACACATATACACACTCACCCACATACACACATACACACTCACTCACATACACACTCACCCACATACACACATACACACTCACACATATACACACTCACCCATACACACATACACACTCACTCACATACACACTCACCCACATACACACATACACACTCACACATATACACACTCACCCACATACACACTCACCCATAGACACAACAAATTCACCCACATACACACATACACACTCACCCACATACACACTCACCCACTCACCCACATACACTCTCACACACATACACACTCACCCACATACACACTCACCCACTCACCCACATACACACTCACACACATACACACTCACCCATATAGACACATACACATTCACCCACATACATCACCCACTCACCCACATAAACACTCACCCACATACACACTCACACACTCACCCACATACACACTCACACACTCATACATACTCACCCACATATAGACTCACACATACACACTCACACACTCACCCACATACACACTCACACACTCACACACATACACACTCACACACATACACACATACACACTCACCCACTCACCCACATACACTCTCACACACATACACACTCACCCACATACACACTCACACACTCAACATACATACTCCCCACTCACCCACATACACTCTCACACACATACACACTCACCCACATACACACTCACACACTCACCCACATACATACTCACCCACTCACCCACATAGACACTCACCCCATACACACTCACACACTCACCCACATACACCCTCACACCTCACACACATACACACTCACACACTCACACACATACACACTCACCCACTCACCCACATACACGCTCACACACATACACACTCACCCACATACACACTCACCCACTCACCCACATACACACTCACCCACATACACACTCACCCACATACACACTCACACACTCACACACATACACACTCACCCACATATACACTCACACACATACACACTCACACACTCACCCACATACACACATACACACTCACCCACATACACACTCACACACATACACACTCACCCATATAGACACATACACATTCACCCACATATACACATACACACTCACTCACATACACATTCACCCACATACACACTCACTCACATACACATTCACCCACATACACTCTCACACACATACACACTCACTCACATACACACTCACCCACTCACCCCATACACCTCACCCACTCACCCACATACACCCTCACCCACATATACACTCACCCACATACACACTCACACACTCACACACATACCACTCACACACATACACACACACACTACACATTCACACACATACACACTCACCCATATAGACACATACACATTCACCCACATATACACATACACACTCACTCACATACACATTCACCCACATACACACTCACTCACATAAACATTCACCCACATACACACTCATACACCTACACTCTCACCCACATACACACTCACCCACTACACACTCACCCACTCACCCACATACACACTCACCCACATACACTCTCACACCACATACACACTCACCCACTCACCACATACACACTCACCACCACACACAACACACTCACCCACATAGACACTCGCACACATCACACTCACACACTCACCCACACACACACTCACACACACTCACACACTCAGCCACATACACACTCACCCACATACACACTCACCCACATACACATTCACCCACATAAACACTCACACACTCACCCACATACACACTCACCCACGTACACACTCACCACTCACCCACATACAGACTTACACACGTACACACATACACACAAATGTATTTTATTCTATTTTTTATGATAGAATATAGTATTGTCATCGGTATGACATAAGTATACTAAGTTTCAGTCGATACCACATTGGGAAGTGGGTTAAAATTGAGTTCAAGATTTGAGGATACAACAACGACAACAACAGAGTGAGCGTGTAATAACAATGACTGCTTCACGGACATTATGCGAGAGCCATAGTACTCTGGTAACCTCGGGGTCACCGCTATAATAGTTCATGTACATGGGCCAACAAAACAAGATCGTGCCACCAGACTGGTGCTCACAGCGCTCGCCACTGGCATCAGTCGGTGATCTGGCATTGAACTCGGAGGCAGCTCAGTCGCCGGCTTGCGGCAACATGTGGCGCAGCCCGGACCCATTGCTGCACCACCGCTCCTCGCCACGTGGCTCTGGCGGGGTAGAAAACCATCTGCGGCGGCTGCTGTGCTGCTGCTGCTGCACAAGCGCGGACAAGGACATCGTCGCTCAAAACGTTGGTCATCAAGGACACTGTGTGGCCTCACAAAGGAAGGAAATAATATACTGTACGACGTTCCGGGCAATGTCCTTCTTCACGGCACATTAGATCAGCTGTGAAGAAATGCCCCCTTGCCCGAATCGTCGCGTTTTTGTTGCTTTACGTGTAAGAGGCGAGCGTCTTTGGCGTGAGCGGTGCCACCTCTGATTAAACAACTACGCAGAAGAAGAATTACGTGAAGAACGATGTTCAGCTGGGAGAGGAGCATCTGAGAGCAGAGGGAGGGGGGGAGCAGAGGGGGGCAGAGTGAGAGGGGGAGCACAGGGGGGAGCAAAGTGAGAGGGGGAGCAGAGGGAGAGGGGGGAGCCGAGGGAGAGGGGAGCAGAGTGAGAGGGGGGAGCAGAGTGAGAGGGGGGAGCAGAGTGAGAGGAGGGAGCAGGAGAGGGGGAGCAGAGTGAGAGGGGGAGCAGAGTGAGAGGGGGAGCAGAGTGAGGGGGGAGCAGAGTGAGAGGGGGGAGCTGAGGAGAGGGGAGCATAGTGAGAGGGGGAGCAGAGTGAGAGGGGGGAGCATAGGGGGGAGCTGAGTGAGAGGAGGGAGCAGAGTGAGGAGGGAGCAGAGTGAGAGGAGGGAGCAGAGGAGAGGGGGAGCAGAGTGAGAGGGGAGCAGTGAGAGGGGGCAGAGTGAGAGGGGAGCAGAGTGAGAGGGGGAGCAGAGGGAGAGGGGGGAGCAGAGTGAGAGGGGGGAGCATAGGGGGAGCAGAGTGAGAGGGGGAGCAGAGTGAGAGGGGGAGCAGAGTGAGAGGTGGGAGCAGAGACAAGAATGGAGTTCCACATTCGTCACAATCCTCTCTCTCTTCTCCAAAGCCAGCGGCATTTTGACCTCCCTCACCACCCACCCCACCGCTCCCCACGCCTCTCTGCTGTCCTCCCCTCCTCCTCTCTCTCGGTGTGACGACGTCCGCGGGGAATTATGGGCGGATTATGCAGAGGGGGGGGGGGTTCGGTGACGGTCAGCGAATAACACCACCACGTGACACCCCACCACCACGTGACACCACACCACCACCCAGTGACACCACCACCACCCAGTGACCACCACCACCACCCAGTGACACCCCACCACCCAGTGACACCACCACCACCACCCAGTGACACCACCACCACCCATGACACCACCACCACCCAGTGACACCACCACCACCCAGTGACACCACCACCACCACGCGTGCTCCGCCACGAGCTCGGCGGCTCCGCTTCGCAGGAGCAGTCAGCTCGCGGCACGCGATGATCGACACGCGGCACGCGATGAGCGACACGCAGCACGCGATGATCGACACGCAGCACGCGATGATCGACACGCGCACGCGATGATCGACACGCGGCACGCTGATCGACACGCGGCACGCGATGATCGACACGCGGCACGCGATGATCGACACGCGGCACGCGATGATCGACACGCGCACGCGATGATCGACACGCAGCACGCGATGATCGACACGCACGCGATGATCGACACGCAGCACGCGATGATCAACACGCAGCACGCGATGATCAACACGCGGCCCGCGATGATCGACACGCGGCACGCGATGATCGACACACGCAGCACGCGATGATCAACACGCAACACGCGATGATCGACACGCGGCACGCGATGATCGACACGCGGCACGCGATGATCGACACGCAGCACCGATGATCGACACGCGGCACGCGATGATCGACACGCGGCACGCGATGATCGACACGCGGCACGCGATGATCGACACGACACACGCGATGATTGCACGCAGCACGCGATGATCACACGCGCACGCGATGATCGACACGCGGCACGCGATGATCGACACGCAGCACGCGATCACACGCGCACGCGATGATCGACACGCGCACGCGATGATCAACACGCGGCACGCGATGATCGACTCGCGGCACGCGATGATCAACACGCGGCACGCGATGATCGACACGCAGCACGCGATGATCAACACGCAGCACGCGATGATCAACACGCGGCACGCGATGATCGACACGCGGCCCGCGATGATCGACACGCGGCACGCGAGTACCAAAAACACCGCCGCCGATTAAACCGCTGAGGCCGCCACGAAGAGGGTCAGGGCTCCTCGCTCGCTCTCTCGCCGCGCTGCGTGCGACAGACAGCATACCAATGTGCGTGAGTGAGTGCGTATCTGTGTGTGTGTGTATCTGTGTGTTTCAGTGCGTAAAAACAACCCCCTACCCCTCGTGGTGCCAGACGCGCAACGTTGTCGTGGGCAGTGCTGTGGGTAGGGCCAATTCCGATTGGCCTTTCCCCTCATGGCGTTTGTGACCACCACAGCGGCCAAATCAGGCTCTGGACGGGTGCGAGGGGGTGGTAAGCCATCCACCTTCAATTACTTACCACAAGACGACGACGGAAAATATTAATTAATAAGCTTGTGCCGGAGGAGGACAGGCGTCTATGACATCTCCTGGCCAAACCCCATTTGGCGGAGCCAGTAGACTGAATCCTTACCCTCGGGGCTCCTCCAGAAACAACAAAAAAAACTACGTGTGGCCACTCCTCTGTCAGGAGCTAGACCGGCACCGCCTGGATCTCTGTGGTATTCAGGAGGCCCGGTGGACCGGCTCTGGCTCCTGCCACCATGAGGGTGGACAGTCCTCTTCTCAGGGCAGGAGACTGCCAAACAACAGGGTGTGGCTCTTCTTCTGAACAAAAGAATGAAGGGGGTGTGGGAGCGTGGCAGTGAGGTGTGGGAAGCTGTAAGCCTCAGGCTACTTTGGGCTCGCCTTCCCATCAACCAGAGGCGAGGAGTGGTGGTCGTGGTTACTTATGCCTCCACTAAAGACAAACATCCGTGGAGGGATGCAGGCAAGGCCGATGAGTCAGATGCCTTCTATAACCTCCTGTCACAGGTGCTAGCTAAAGTGCCCCTCGGGATAGGGTCATCTTGTTGGGTGACTTCAATGCCCGAGTTGG
Organism: Lethenteron reissneri; assembly: GCF_015708825.2. Lineage (NCBI taxonomy): Eukaryota > Metazoa > Chordata > Hyperoartia > Petromyzontiformes > Petromyzontidae > Lethenteron > Lethenteron reissneri. Next base: position 8,755,322 of record NC_083838.1, read on the forward strand.
TCATGATGCTGGCACCTGGTCTGGAGTGATTGGAAGGCATGGGCCATATTAGCTCAATAATTACGGCAGGAGGCTGCTAGATTTTTGTGCAGCCCATGGGCTTGTAATTACCAACACACTGTTCCGGCATCGGCGCATGCACACAGCATCATGGATGCAGGCTGGGTCCAATCAGAGCATCTGTTGGACTACATAGGGACGGAACAGCGGATGCAGGCCCATGTCCTTGACACCAGGACCTACCGTGGAGCTGATCTGCCGACTGACCATCGACTTGTCATCTGCAAAATGCGCCTGCCATTCTTCCACTCCAGTGGTTGGTGTACACCCAGGACCCATTCAAACCCTTAGTGGCATGGTCTCAGATAGCTGATGAAAGTTGCAAGCGAGAATTTAATCATCGCTTGCGGCTGGGGTTGGCATCGTCCCCCACACCTCCTAATATCGAGGGACTTGGGCGAGGTTTAGGACTGTGACTCATGCAGCTGCAATGGCTCCTTTGGGTACACGGTCCAGACCTCCGCAGAGACCTTGTCTGACAGAGGAGGTGTTCAAACTAGCTAAGAAAAAGCGACAGGCCCACTCTCATCGGCTACTGCAGTCTTCACTCGAAGGTTCGGAGAGCCGTGAGGCGCTGCAAGGATGGGTGGTGGTCGCGGGTTGCTGAGGAGATGGAGTCTGCCTCTCAGTGGCCTGCAATCACAAATCGCTCTTTAATTCCATCAAAAAGTAACCTGCAGCGCCACACCTATTACCATTATTAGGGTAAAGAACAGTGATCCAATCTCCGACCCCCAGGAACAGGTTTGTAGATTTTATGAGCATTTCTGTGAAGTCCTGCGGCAGGGGACCAATCTCAGCCTGGATAACAATGTGGGACAAAGTGGGGATGACCCTGCCGAGGCTGCGGTGCCTCAAATATTGGAAGAAAAAGTTATTTACTTTGAGTGGCTGGCTAAGGTGCCATCTATTGAGGAAGTACTGAAGGCGATCCAGAGTCTGAGATCAGGAAATGCGCTGGGCAGTGATGATCTCCCAAGCGAAATGCTGAGGGGGGTGGCATTTGTGCACAGGCTGCCCTACTTGAGATCATAACAACAGTCTGGACCACTGGACGGGTTCCCAAGATTGGAAGGATGCCCTGGTGGTTCCCCTCTTTAAGAAGGGGGACCGCATATTCTCTAATAACTACAGGGGCATCTCACTCCTCAGTGTGCCGGAAAGGTCCTGGCAAATATTATTCAACATCGCCTTGCTAGGCACGCTGAGGAGAGGCTTGCAGAGCCCCAATGCGGTTTCAGTAAATTGCGGTCCTGCACATATGCCATATTTTCTGTCTGTCTGCTACAGCAGAGGTGTAGGGAATTCCAAGACCTACATCTCTGCTTTATTGACTTGGTCAAGGCCTATGATACCATGAGTAGGCCTGGGATCTGGGTTGTTCTTCGTGCTTTCTAAGTCTCTGACCCTATGCTCACGATCATTAAGGACCTTCATGATGGTGAGCGGGTCCGGGTAAAACTACGTGGCTGGGAGTCAGAGCCATTCCGTGTACACCTTGGGGTACGACAGGGATGTCCTCTGGCTCCCACATTATTTAACATCTATTTTGACCGGAGGAATTTCCATCTGGTACAGATACAATGGGAGGCTGATCGATGCCCGGGTGCGGTCAAGGGATGGCTCCCTATTGGTCAACCATGTTATGTATGCCGATGATCTGGTAATTGCTACTCACTCAGAGGAGGAGTTAGAGACGCTGCTGCTGAAGCTGGAGCTTGCCAGCAAGAGGTGGGGCCTTACCATCAGCGCCACCAAAACTAAGCACTTGCCTGGGTATTTGTACCATCGGACACTCCACCCCCACAACTCCCAATTGGTGATAGGGCAGTTGTGGAGAGTGGAGAGTTTCCCATACCTGGGCAGTGTACTCATGACCGGCTCCGGTTTAACAGCAAAGGTCTTACTCCGAATCAGTCGAGCGGCATTATCTTTTCATCAGTTGCGTAACGATGTGTGGAAGCTACCTGGTCTGTCGCTCCGCACGAAGCTTCAGGTCTTCTCGGCCACAGTCATTCCCTCTCTTCTCTACGCTTGCGAAACGTGGACCCCCCTAATGGAGCATCTTCGCCGGTTAGAAACATTTAGGCTGGCCTTCCTACGATCCATCTTGGGTTCTAACCAGGCTGGATTGTGTGAGGAGCTCACAAATCCTTGGAAGATCTGGACAAAGTCCATTCGGTGAGCTCCTACGGCCGGCAAGGCTGCATTGCTTGGGCCATTTAGCCCGCATGGCTAGCCACCGCATGCCTAAACAGTTTTTGTTCGGCCGGATCTAGAGGGCTAGACTAGGCGCGGCATGGGCTAGAGAAGAATGGAGTGATGGAGCTAAGGTAACTTGCCGATAACTGGTACCAGCGGTGTCAAGATCGGCCTCTGTGGAGGAGGCTCGTGAAGGACGCTGCTACTGGGCAGTATGAGGCAGTCGCCCTCCAACAACAACGGAGGGTGGAGGAGCGACGCTCACAACAACGAGCAGTGCGCCAGGTGGCTAAAGCACAGCAAGTTAGCACAGTAGGGGGCACAGGTGGTGCATCAGCCAGTCATCACGGTCATCTCAGTCAGTCGACTCGTGGCACCTGCTGGGTCTGCCCCGTGACCTCCTGCCAGCGGGCGTTCGACACTTCACGTGGCCTCAAGGTGCACATGGCCTGGCACAAGCGTCATCGTGACGTCACCGCCACTTAGTGGCGAATAGCGGTTGTTGTTGTTGTGTGTATCAGTGTGTCTGTGTGTGTATATCAGTGTGGTTGTGTGTGTATCAGTGTGTGTGTGTGTATCAGTGTGTTTGTGCGTGTGTGAGGAGCGGTCGTGCAGCGTTTAGCACTACACTGCGCTAGGAACCCGGCGACCCGAGTTCGATTCCCGCTCACGGCCAACACCGGAGACGATTATCTGAACCGGTCCTGGACCTCCCCTACTCAGCCTCAAATGAGTACCTGGTGCTCTGTGTAAACATCGCCACTAGGGAGACAAAGGCGGCCGGGCGTGGTGTTGGCCACCCACCCCCTCGTGTGCCGTGCCGGCCTTTATAGGGGCTCGCTTGCCCCTACAGTCTGTGAAGGCTATACTGGGGATCTTTGTATTGTGTGAGGATGGCGGCAGTGTAAATCTTTTGTGAAATCTTTCATTTCAAAAAGGTGGGGGGGGGGGGGGCACATAAAGCAAAGCATTGAAAAAAAACGAAATGATGAGCGAAGCAAAGTGCCGACTACACCGAGCATCTTCTTGTTTCCTCTGCATCGTAAAAGAAAAGAAAAGCGGTTAGCGAATTACGCGCAGAATCCGCCGACTCGAATCCGATTGCCGCTTCGTGGCCAAAACAGGTGACGATTGACTGGACCGGTGCGGTGGTGCCGTAAACATCGCCCCTGGGGAGACAAAGACGGCCGGGCGTGGTGCTGGTCCCCCACCCTCTCGTGTGCCACAGTGCCGGCCCTTCCATAGGCGCTGCTCGCTGAAAGCACTTGCCCCAAGTCTGTCAAGGCTACAAGGGGGACCTTTGTCTCTGTGAGTGAAATGCGGCATTTTTTTTGTTATTCGGAAGACAAAGAAAATTTCACCCGCGCCCATGCCGCTTGTCCCGGGCCTGTGTCGGCTATATGGGGGATCTTTGTCTTGGCGTGTGTCTAGGTCGACTCAGCCTCAAAATAGTCCCTGGTGCGGTGGTGTAAACGTCGTCACTGGGGAGACAAAGGCGGCCGGGCGGGCGTGGTGCTGGCCACACCACCCCCTCGTTTCCACAGTTTTCCAGCCTTTACGGGTGCTCGCTATCAGCACTTGCCCCAACAAGTCCGTTGAGGCTACACGGGGGACCTTTGCCTCAATCCTGGCCGTGGCCGAATCTCATTTCGATGCATTCGTCCGACGATTTATTCATTCACTCTTTCACGACGAGCGTGCATATGTAGATATCGGTGTATATGTTGTGTGTATATTGCTTTGAGTAATAGTTTAAGCTGGAGGGGTAATCTCTCCATCGGATTTCCAATGGGTTTTTTTTCTCTCAGTTTAATAATGAACAAAAATCTTCCCCTAATCGTTTTTGTTTTTAGCCGGGAAAAACCGCGTGCTCGCGAACAACACTTGCCCCAATAGCCTCTTGAGGCAACACGGGGGGCAAGGGAGGACCTTTGTCATTGTTCGTGTGTGTGGAGTGTGTGAGTGGAGTGTGTGTGTGGAGTGTATGTGTGTGCAGTTTGTGTGTAGCGTGTGTGTGAGTGGTGTGTGTGTGTGTGTGGAGTGTGTGTGTGTGGAGTGTATGTGTGTGTGCAGTGTGTGTGTGGAGAGTGTGTGTGTGTGGAGTGTGTGTGTGGCGTGTATGTGTGTGGAGTGTGGATGTGTGTGTGTGGGTGTGGGTGTGTGTGTGTGTGGGTGTGTGTGTGTGGGCGTGTGTGTGGGTGTGTGTGGGCTGTGTGTGTGGGTGTGTGGGTGGGCTGTGTGTGTGTGGGTGGTGTGTGTGTGGGTGTGTGTGGTGTGTGGGTATGTGTTGGTTGTGTGTGTGTATGTGGCTGACAGAGGAGTGTTCAGGTTAATTGAGAAAAAGCGACAGGCCCACTCTCATCGGCTACAGCATCCACGTCAGAGAATGAGGAGGTTTACCGCAGCCTTCGCTCGGAGGTTCGGAGAGCCGTAAGGCGCTGCAAGGATGGGTGGTGGTCGCGGGTTGCTGAGGAGATGGAGTCTGCCTCAGTGGCCCGCGATCACAAATCACTATTTAACTCCATCAAAAAAGTAACCTGCAGCGCCACACCTATTACCATCATTAGGGGAAAAAACGGTGATCCAATCTCCGACCCCCAGGAACAGGTTTGCAGATTTGCTGAGCATTTCTGTGAGGTCCTGGGGAAGGGGAAATCTCTCAGCCAGGAAAACATCATGGCACAAAGTGGGGATAACCCTGCTGAGGCTGCGGTGCCTCAATATTGGAAGAGGTCACCCCCTGTGTGTGGCTGGCTGAGGTGCCATCTGTTGAGGAAGTACTGAAGGCGATCCGGAGTCTGAGACCAGGAAAGGCACTGGGCAGAGATGATCTCCCAAGAGAAATGCTGAGGGAGGGTGGCGCTTGTGCGCAGACTGCCCTATATGACATGATAACAACAGTCTGGACCGTTGGACGGGTACCGCAGGATTGGAAGGATGCCCTGGTGGTCCCCCTCTTTAAGAAGGGGGACCGCACAGACTGTAACAACTACAGGGGCATCTCACTCCTCAGTGTGCCGGGAAAGGTCCTGGCAAGGATTATTCAACATCGCCTTGGTAGGCACGCTGAGGAGAGGCTTGCGGAGCCCCAATGCGGTTTCAGGAAAGGGCGGTCCTGCACAGATGCCACATTTTCTGTCCGTCTGCTATAGCAGAGGTGTAGGGAATTCCAACAAGACCTACATCTCTGCTTTATTGACCTGGTCAAGGCCTATAATACCATCAGTAGGCCTGGGCTCTGGGCTGTTCTTCGTGCTTTCGGAGTCCCTGACCTTCTGCTCACGATCATTAAGGATCTTCATGATGGTGAGCGGGCCCGGGTAAAACTACGTGGCCGGGAGTCAGAGCCTTTCCCTGTACACCTTGGTGCGACAGGGATGTCCGCTGGCTCCCACATTATTTAACATCTATTGTGACCACGTAGTTCGTGAAGCCTTCAATA
>NC_083838.1:8768828-8818828 GCF_015708825.2 Lethenteron reissneri
AGTCCATTGGCGGTGTTGAGTCTATGGCAGTGTTGAGTCTATGTGGGTGTTGAGTCTATGGGCGGTGTTGACTCTATTGGCGGTGTTGAGTCTATGGGTGGTGTTTAGTCTATGGGCGGTGTTAGTCTATGGGCGGTGTTGAGTCTATGGGCAGTGTTGAGTATATGGGCGGTGTTAAGTCTATGGGCGGTGTTGACTCTATTGGCGGTGTTGAGTCTATGGGTGGTGTTTAGTCTATGGGCGGTGTTAGTCTATGGGCGGTGTTGAGTCTATGGGCAGTGTTGAGTCTATGTGCGGTGTTGAGTCTATGGGCAGTGTTGAGTATATGGGCAGTGCTGAGTCTATGGGCGGTGTTAAGTCTATGGGCGATGTTGAGTCTATTGGCGGTGTTGAGTCTATGGGCAGTGCTGAGTCTATGGGCGGTGTTGAGTCTATGGGCGGTGTTGAGTCTATGGGCGGTGTTGAGTCTATGGCGGTGTTGAGTCTATGGGCAGTGCTGAGTCTATGGGCGGTGTTGAGTCTATGGGCGGTGTTGAGTCTATGGGGCGGTGTGAGTCTAGGGTAGGGTTGAGTCTATGGGCAGTGTTGAGTCTATGGGCAGTGTTTGAGTCTATGGCAGTGTGAGTCTATGGGCAGTGCTGAGTCTATGGGCAGTGATGAATCTATGGGCGGTGTTGAGTCTATGTGCGGTGTTGAGTCTATGGGCAGTGTTGAGTTTATGGGCAGTGATGAATCTATGGGCGGTGTTGAGTCTATGGTGCAGTGTTGAGTCTATGGGCAGTGTTGAGTGTATGGGCGGTGTTAGTCTATGGGCGGTGTTGAGTCTATGGGCGGTGTTGAGTCTCTGGGCGGTGTTGAGTCTATGGCCGGTGTTGAGTCTACGGGCGGTGTTGAGTCTACGGGCGGTGCTGAGTCTATGGGCGGTGTTGAGTCTATGGGCGGTGTTAGTCTATGGGCGGTGTTGAGTCTACGGGCGGTGTTAGTCTACGGGCAGTGTTAGTCTACGGGCAGTGTTAGTCTACGGGCGGTGTTGAGTCTACGGGCGGTGTTGAGTCTACGGGCGGTGTTGAGTCTACTGGCGGTGTTGAGTCTGCGGGCGGTGTTGAGTCTGCGGGCGGTGCTGAGTCTACGGGCGGTGTTGAGTCTATTGGCGGTGTTGAGTCTATGGGCGGTGTTGAGTCTATGGGCAGTGTTGAGTCTATGGGTAGTGTTGAGTCTATGGGCAGTGTTGAGTCTATGGGTAGTGTTGAGTCTATGGGTAGTGTTGAGTCTATGGGCAGTGTTGAGTCTATGGGCAGTGTTGAGTCTATGGGCAGTGTTGAGTCTATGTGCAATGCTGAGTCTATGGGCAGTGTTGAGTCTATGGGCGGTGTTGAGTTTATAGTGCAGTGTTGAGTCTATAGGCAGTGTTGAGTCTATAGTGCAGTGTTGAGTCTATAGTGCAGTGTTGAGTCTATAGTGCAGTGTTGAGTCTATGGGCGAGGGGAGGGAAGAGGATCGGTCCTACAGAAGAGGCGAGACTTAAAGAGAGCATTGGAAGACGGGAGTTCAGAAACTGATTGCCCGAGCAACCCCCGTTAACCGCATAAGATGTAACTTACATATCACAAGTAATACACACGCTTTAAAAACATATTCATTACGACATCATAATTAACAACATTTAACGTGTGTGTTCTCTAAACAGTGGGGAGCGGTAGTGTAGTGGTTAGCGCGCTGCGCTACTAACCCGGCCACCCGAGTTCGCTAGCAGCACTTGCCCTGACAGTCTGTGAAGGCTATACGGGGGATCTTTGTCTTTAAAAAAACAGTGCTGACTCGGGTTGCTAAAATCTGGGTTTTGTTTTACAGTAATCGGTCACCGAATTAATACGTTAATAAAAACCGGTTTGGAAACCGGTTACTAGTTTTTCTCACTGGAAATGTCTGTCATGAAACGAGAGGATATTTTAGTTGATTCCGTTTCTCGGCAGAGCAGTTGAATCGATGGGGCAATAATTGATGTAGGAATTAGATTTCATTACAATTTACTATAAATAATTAATGATTCCTGTTAAATCCCCACCACCACCTTTGTCCACACGGTACAAAAGACAAAGATCACCCATATAGTCTTCAACATAATGTTGGGGCAAGAGACGCGAGGTCTCCATTCGCTACGAGAAGGTTAGGTGGGGGCTTCCTTCATCCACCAGCAAACTGGTGAATCAACATCAGCATATTTATGAATACTGGAGGAATCTGATGAACTATAAAGCCCTTTTACTTGACAGATGTCCAGTAGGAGTACGGGGTCAGAACGTTTCAACACCAAACAGTTCAAAAACACGAAAGCAGTGCACAGTATAGGCAAGGTTAAGAAATCCTCCTTAAGCGTATATACAAATAAAACTCGGTAAGGCCACTGAGCCATTGACTTCTTATTCAGAAGCGAGACCTGCCAACAAATGACAGCTCAACCAAGTGGCTTATCATCATGCGCAATCCACAGCAGCCAAATCATCGAAATCAGCGGTCCCCAACCTTTTTGGCACCAGGGACCCGTTTCGTGGAGGACAATTTTCTTCACGAACCGGGACGGGGGGGTCATCATTGGGTCTTTCCCCCTTTTCAAGAAGCTCTCCAGCGACGTTGATTTTTTCTTACTCATTCTGGGCCAGGGGTAGAGCTCGTGGGCTCACCAACACTGTGACTGAGACGAGTGCGCAGTGCGGGAAATAATAAAACAATGGGGGCGGGCCACGCGCGGACTCACCCCTCTCACCTCCTGCTGCTGTGCGGCCCGGTTCCTAACAAGCCACGCACCGGTACCGGTCCGCGGCCCGGGGGTTGGGGACCCCTGAGCTAAATAATCTAGAGCAGTGCTGCAGCCTTGCACCCCATTGGTTCTCAATCGGTAAAAACAAAAACCACATGGGGTTTGATTAAACAAAGTTGTACTTGCGTGCCCGTGCTCAAGTTGCGATTCAATGATTTACCTGCTAAGAAAATGTGACCGTGTCTCGCGAGCCCCAGGGGATGCGTGCAGCCCAGGTCAAGGAGAACCACTGGATGCAGAGGCACGAATTCTAAACGTGGAAGTAAATACCGGAGGATCCGGAGAAAGAAAAAAATCCACGCGACCACGGAGAGAGAGAGAGACACCGCAAACTACAAATATACAGCAGGCGTCAGGGTCGGAGATCGAATCCTCGACCTCCTGTATACCAGGAGAGGTAGTTAACATCTCCTAGCCACCGTGATGAGGATCAGAGAGTCACGCAAACTCCAAATATACAGCAGCAGGCGTCGGGGCTCGGAGATGGAATCCCCGACCTCCTGTAGACCACATGCCAGTGCTAGACGATGATGCTGACGGAGACCATGATTGCTGCTGTTATTATTAATGAGCGATATTAACACTCACGCACACGCGAATTATTTCATGTCACGTGGACCGAGTGAGTAACACAAAGCCATTCCAAATCTAATCGCCAGACAGGGATGTCCCCCCCCAACACCGAAACCCCCACCCTCCGAGTATGTTTAGGATTTAAACCGCATTACATTTAAATTAAAATCACATTAGCGGCCAGGGTTGCGGCTGCTGTGTGAGGATTTTATTTATTGTATACATATACAGTACGTGTTTTTTATTATTATTCTACTTACTATTCACAGAACATAGAGGGACATGATCATAAGAACGGGGAGTGGGGTATGTGTGAGGGTGGAGGGTGGGTGGAGTGGGAGTGGGTGGATGGAGGGTGAGTGGAGTGGTTGGTGGTGGGTGGAGTGGTTGGGTGGGTGGATGGATGGAGGGTGGGTGGGTGGAGTGGTTGGGTGGGTGGGTGGAGTGGAGTGGGGGTGGATGGTGTAGTGGATGGAAGGTCTGTGCAGTGGGAGTGGGTGGAGGGTGGCTGAGTGCAGTGTGAGTGTGAGGGTGTAGTGGGAGTGGTGACAGTGGCTGGAGGGGTGGGTGCAGTGGTTGGGTGACATTTAAGCAGCAGCAGCAGTCCGCGCAGCGACCCAAGATGTAATCTACGGAGACCCCCAGAGGCTGCTCCATCGAAGTGCACCGTCATGGGTGCACCCACGGGTGCCTCTCTGTGTCTGCCGCTACCATCGCGTTCGGCCTCTCGTCTCCATTGCGTCGCACGGACGCGTGCGGGGAGCGGTGGCGCAGTGGTCAGTGCGCTGCGAACCCGGCCAACCCGAGTTCGATTCCAGCTCGCGGCCACCACCGCCACCACCACCGGTAACGATTTTCTGAACCGGTCCCAAGGGCCTCCTCCTCCCTCCCTCCCTCCCATTCTGGCTCCGCCTAAAAATAAAGTGCATACCTGGTGCGGTGTGTAAACATCGTCACTGGGGAGACAAAGGTGGTCGGGCGTGAGTCTAACCACCTCCCCCCACCCCCCTCTCGACCCCCCCCTCGTGAACCGTGCCGACCTCCATAGGTGCTACTCGCCAACAGCACTTGCCCTAAGAGTATGGTAAGGCTACACGGGGCATCTTCTTGGCCGCATGCGAGTGTCGTTTGACATGAAGAGCGTTGACCCTCCACCACCTCGCGGAGTCCTGACACGTTCAGAGCGATGACTCAAAATTTACTCTCTCTCTCTGTGTCTCTCTGTGTCTCTGTCTCTCTCTCTCTCTGTCTCTGTCTCTCTCTGTGTGTGTCTCTCTCTCTCTCTGTGTCTCTGTGTCTCTCTCTGTGTCCTCTCTCTGTGTATCTCTCTCTGTCTCTGTGTCTCTCTCTTACTGTCTCTCTGTCTGTCTCTCTCTCTCTGTGTCTCTCTCTGTGTCTTTGTCTCTGTGTCTCGTCTCTGTTTCTATGTCTGTGTCTCTGTCTTTGTGTCTCTGTCTCTCTCTCTCTCTCTGTGTCTGTGTCTCTGTGTCTCTCTCTGTGTCTCACTCTGTCTCTCTCTGTCTGTCTGTCTCTCTCTGTCTTTCTCTATGTCTGTCTCTCTCTGTCTGTGTCTCTCTCTCTCTCTGTGTCTCTCTCTCTCTGTCTGTCTCTCTCTGTCTCTCTCTGTGTCTCACTCTCTGTCTCTGGAGATGTGCCCCCCCCCCCCCAATATTTATTCAATTACGGCCTTGGCGTGGAGGAATGTGTAGGATGACCAGACGTATTGGAAGAGGAACTCCTACCTCGTACACCTCGTCCACCTCTTCCAGTGTGTCTGACCAGCGTGTAAGAGAGGGTGGGGTGGGTGGGGAGGGAAGAGACTCTCTCTGGAGTTGCCGGTAGCGGTGACCTCTTCCGCCAAACGGCACTTGCAGGGCTGCGCCCTTTGCCACTTTAATCGTTTCGTCCCGATGAAGAATCCCACTCGAGGCATTTGTGAACAAATAAAAGCTTCACAGCTCTTTGGATTCCTCGAGGATAAATCAACACGCTCCGAGTGTGATTCACGCTCGTGGTAGTTTGTTTGTTGGTTGGGCACAGGGGAATAATAACGACGCCACAGCGGTGCTAATAACAACAACAGCAGCAGCAACAACAACATCGCAACAAAGAGAATGCGAGACGACAAATCTGGTGGGGGGTGGGGGGGGTGGAGGCGTCGTTCTAACGGCACGCGCGCGAACGGCATTAACCTCCACGTGTCGCGCCATTGTTCGCACGGCGCTCTCATGCATAATGCAAGTTGCGTGGAGAACTCCGTGGTGATGTTACAACACAGCCCACACCCACACACCCACACACCCACACACACACCCACACACCCACACACACCCACACACCCACCCACACACACACCCACACACACACCCACACACACACCCACACACACACCCACACCCATACACACACCCACACACACACACACCCACACACACCCCCACACACCCACACACACACCCACACACACACCCACACACACACCCACACACACACCCACACACACACCCACACCCACACACACACCCACACACACACCTACACACACACCCACACACACACCCACACACACACCCACCCACACACCCACCCACACACACACCCACACACACACCCACACACACACCCACACACACACCCACACACCCACCCACACACACACCCACACACACACCTACACACCCACCCACACACACACCCACACACACACCCACACACACACCTACACACACACCTACACACACACACCACACACACACCCACACACCCACCCACACACACACCTACACACACACCACACACAACAACAACAACGCCATTCGCCACTAAGTGGCAGTGACGTCACCACGACGCTTGTGCCAGGCCAAGTGCAACCTTGAGGCCACGTGAAGTGTCGAACGCCCGCTGGCAGGAGGTCACGGGGCAGACCCAGCAGGTGCCACGGGTCGACTGACCGAGATGACCGAGGATGACTGGCTGATGCACCACCTGTGCCCCCTACTGTACCAACTTGCTGTGCTTTAGCCACCCGGCGCTCCGCTCGTTGTTGTGAGCGTCGCTCCTCCGCCCTCCGTTGTTGTTGGAGGGCGACTGCCTCCAACTGCCCAGTAGCGTCCTTCACGAGCCTCCTCCACTGAGGCCGATCTTGACACCGCTGGTACCAGTCATCGGCAAGTCCACTCAGCTCCACGTCCTCCTGTATCACATCACTCCATCTCTTCTCTAACCCGTGCCGCGCCCGTTTAGCCGCCTCGATCCGGCCGAACAAAAGCTGTTTAGGCATGCGGTGGCTGGGCATGCGGGTTACATGACCCAGCCAACGCAGCCTTGCCTGCCGGAGGAGCTCACCGATGGGACTTTGACCAGATCTTTCAAGGATTTGTGAGCTCCTCACACAATCCAGCCTGGTTAAACCCAGGATGGATCGTAGGCAGGCCGGCCTAAATGTTTCCAACCGGCGAAGATGCTCCATTAGGGGGGTCCACGTTTCGCAAGCGTAGAGAATGGAGGGAATGACTGTGGCCGAGAAGACTTGAAGCTTCGTGCGGAGCGACAGACCAGGTAGCCTCCACACAGCGTTATGCAACCGATGAAAAGATATTGCCGCTCGACTGATTCGGAGTGAGACCTCTGCTGATAAACTGGAGCCGGTCATAAGCACACTGCCCAGGTATGGGAAACTCTCCACTCTCTCCACAACTGCCCCACAACCGATTGGGAGTTGTGGGGGTGAAGTGTCCGATGGTACAAAATACCCAGGCAGGTGCTTAGTTTTGGTGGGGCTGATGGTAAGGCCCCACCTCTTAGTGGCACGCTCCAGTCTCAGCAGCAGCGTCTCCCACTCCTCTTCTGAATGAGCAGCTATTAACCAATCATCGGCATACATACCGTGGTTGACCAATAGGGAGCCATCCCTTGATCGCACCCGGGCGTCGATCAGCCTCCCATTATATCTGTACCAAATGGAAATTCCCCCGGTACAGCTATTGAAGGCTTCACGAACTACGTGGTCACAATAGATGTTAAATAATGTGGGAGCCAGCGGACATCCCTGTCGCACCCCAAGGTGTACAGGGAAAGGCTCTGACTCCCGGGCCCGCTCACCATCATGAAGATCCTTAATGATCGTGAGCAGAGGGTCAGGGACTCCGAAAGCACGAAAAACAGCCCAGAGCCCAGGCCTACTGATGGTATTATAGGCCTTGACCAGGTCAATAAAGCAGAGATGTAGGTCTTGTTGGAATTCCCTACACCTCTGCTATAGCAGACGGACAGAAAATGTGGCATCTGTGCAGGACCGCCCTTTCCTGAAACCGCATTGGGGCTCCGCAAGCCTCTCCTCAGCGTGCCTACCAAGGCGATGTTGAATAATCCTTGCCAGGACCTTTCCCGGCACACTGAGGAGTGAGATGCCCCTGTAGTTGTTACAGTCTGTGCGGTCCCCCTTCTTAAAGAGGGGGACCACCAGGGCATCCTTCCAATCCTGCGGTACCCGTCCAACGGTCCAGACTGTTGTTATCATGTCATATAGGGCAGTCTGCGCACAAGCGCCACCCTCCCTCAGCATTTCTCTTGGGAGATCATCTCTGCCCAGTGCCTTTCCTGGTCTCAGACTCCGGATCGCCTTCAGTACTTCCTCAACAGATGGCACCTCAGCCAGCCACACACAGGGAGGGGGTGACCTCTTCCAATATTTGAGGCACCGCAGCCTCAGCAGGGTTATCCCCACTTTGTGCCATGATGTTTTCCTGGCTGAGAGATTTCCCCTTCCCCAGGACCTCACAGAAATGCTCAGCAAATCTGCAAACCTGTTCCTGGGGGTCGGAGATTGGATCACCGTTTTTTCCCCTAATGATGGTAATAGGTGTGGCGCTGCAGGTTACTTTTTTGATGGAGTTAAATAGTGATTTGTGATCGCGGGCCACTGAGGCAGACTCCATCTCCTCAGCAACCCGCGACCACCACCCATCCTTGCAGCGCCTTACGGCTCTCCGAACCTCCGAGCGAAGGCTGCGGTAAACCTCCTCATTCTCTGACGTGGGATGCTGTAGCCGATGAGAGTGGGCCTGTCGCTTTTTCTCAATTAACCTGAACACCTCCTCTGTCAGCCACATACACACACACACCCAACCACACACATACACACCCACACACACACACCCACACACACACACACCCACCCACACACACACAGCCCACACCCACACACCCACACACACACAGCCCACACACACCCACACACACGCCCACACACACACACCCACACACACACACACCCACACACACACACATCCACACTCCACACACATACACGCCACACACACACTCCACACACACACACTCTCCACACACACACTGCACACACACATACACTCCACACACACACACTCCACACACACACACACTCCACTCACACACACTCTACACACACAAACTGCACACACACATACACTCCACACACACACACTCCACTCACACACACTCCACACACACGAACAATGACAAAGGTCCTCCCTTGCCCCCCGTGTTGCCTCAAGAGGCTATTGGGGCAAGTGTTGTTCGCGAGCACGCGGTTTTTTCCCGGCTAAAAACAAAAACGATTAGGGGAAGATTTTTGTTCATTATTAAACTGAGAGAAAAAAAACCCATTGGAAATCCGATGGAGAGATTACCCCTCCAGCTTAAACTATTACTCAAAGCAATATACACACACACATATACACCGATATCTACATATGCACGCTCGTCGTGAAAGAGTGAATGAATAAATCGTCGGACGAATGCATCGAAATGAAATTCGGCCACGGCCAGGATTGAGGCAAAGGTCCCCCGTGTAGCCTCAACGGACTTGTTGGGGCAAGTGCTGATAGCGAGCACCCGTAAAGGCTGGAAAACTGTGGAACACGAGGGGGTGGTGTGGCCAGCACCACGCCCGCCCGGCCGCCTTTGTCTCCCCAGTGACGAAGTTTACACCACCGCACCAGGGACTATTTTGAGGCTGAGTCGACCTAGACACACGCCAAGACAAAGATCCCCCATGTAGCCGACACAGGCCACAGGGACAAGCGGCATGGGCGCGGGTGAAATTTTCTTTGTCTTCCGAATAACAAAAAAAATGCCGCATTTCACTCACAGAGACAAAGGTCCCCCTTGTAGCCTTGACAGACCCTTGGGGCAAGTGCTTTCAGCGAGCAGCGCCTATGGAAGGGCCGGCACTGTGGCACACGAGAGGGTGGGGGACCAGCACCACGCCCGGCCGTCTTTGTCTCCCCAGGGGCGATGTTTACGGCACCACCGCACCGGTCCAGTCAATCGTCACCTGTTTTGGCCACGAAGCGGCAATCGGATTCGAGTCGGCGGATTCTGCGCGTAATTCGCTAACCGCTTTTCTTTTCTTTTACGATGCAGAGGAAACAAGAAGATGCTCGGTGTAGTCGGCACTTTGCTTCGCTCATCATTTCGTTTTTTTTTCAATGCTTTGCTTTATGTGCCCCCCCCCCCCCCCACCTTTTTGAAATGAAAGATTTCACAAAAGATTTACACTGCCGCCATCCTCACACACAATACAAAGATCCCCAGTATAGCCTTCACAGACTGTAGGGGCAAGCGAGCCCCTATAAAGGCCGGCACGGCACACGAGGGGGTGGTGGCCAACACCACGCCCGGCCGCCTTTGTCTCCCTAGTGGCGATGTTTACACAGAGCACCAGGTACTCATTTGAGGCTGAGTAGGGGAGGTCCAGGACCGGTTCAGATAATCGTCTCCGGTGTTGGCCGTGAGCGGGAATCGAACTCGGGTCGCCGGGTTCCTAGCGCAGTGTAGCGCTAAACGCTGCACGACCGCTCCTCACACACGCACAAACACACTGATACACACACACACACACTGATACACACACAACCACACTGATATACACACACAGACACACTGATACACACACAACAACAACAACAACCGCTATTCGCCACTAAGTGGCGGTGACGTCACGATGACGCTTGTGCCAGGCCATGTGCACCTTGAGGCCACGTGAAGTGTCGAACGCCCGCTGGCAGGAGGTCACGGGGCAGACCCAGCAGGTGCCACGAGTCGACTGACTGAGATGACCGTGATGACTGGCTGATGCACCACCTGTGCCCCCTACTGTGCTAACTTGCTGTGCTTTAGCCACCTGGCGCACTGCTCGTTGTTGTGAGCGTCGCTCCTCCACCCTCCGTTGTTGTTGGAGGGCGACTGCCTCATACTGCCCAGTAGCAGCGTCCTTCACGAGCCTCCTCCACAGAGGCCGATCTTGACACCGCTGGTACCAGTTATCGGCAAGTTACCTTAGCTCCATCACTCCATTTCTTCTCTAGACCATGCCGCGCCTAGTCTAGCCCTCTAGATCCGGCCGAACAAAAACTGTTTAGGCATGCGGTGGCTAGCCATGCGGGCTAAATGGCCCAAGCAATGCAGCCTTGCCGGCCGTAGGAGCTCACCGAATGGACTTTGTCCAGATCTTCCAAGGATTTGTGAGCTCCTCACACAATCCAGCCTGGTTAGAACCCAAGATGGATCGTAGGAAGGCCAGCCTAAATGTTTCTAACCGGCGAAGATGCTCCATTAGGGGGGTCCACGTTTCGCAAGCGTAGAGAAGAGAGGGAATGACTGTGGCCGAGAAGACCTGAAGCTTCGTGCGGAGCGACAGACCAGGTAGCTTCCACACATCGTTACGCAACTGATGAAAAGATAATGCCGCTCGACTGATTCGGAGTAAGACCTTTGCTGTTAAACCGGAGCCGGTCATGAGTACACTGCCCAGGTATGGGAAACTCTCCACTCTCTCCACAACTGCCCTATCACCAATTGGGAGTTGTGGGGGTGGAGTGTCCGATGGTACAAATACCCAGGCAAGTGCTTAGTTTTGGTGGCGCTGATGGTAAGGCCCCACCTCTTGCTGGCAAGCTCCAGCTTCAGCAGCAGCGTCTCTAACTCCTCCTCTGAGTGAGTAGCAATTACCAGATCATCGGCATACATAACATGGTTGACCAATAGGGAGCCATCCCTTGACCGCACCCGGGCATCGATCAGCCTCCCATTGTATCTGTACCAGATGGAAATTCCTCCGGTCAAAATAGATGTTAAATAATGTGGGAGCCAGAGGACATCCCTGTCGTACCCCAAGGTGTACACGGAATGGCTCTGACTCCCAGCCACGTAGTTTTACCCGGACCCGCTCACCATCATGAAGGTCCTTAATGATCGTGAGCATAGGGTCAGAGACTTAGAAAGCACGAAGAACAACCCAGATCCCAGGCCTACTCATGGTATCATAGGCCTTGACCAAGTCAATAAAGCAGAGATGTAGGTCTTGGAATTCCCTACACCTCTGCTGTAGCAGACAGACAGAAAATATGGCATATGTGCAGGACCGCAATTTACTGAAACCGCATTGGAGCTCTGCAAGCCTCTCCTCAGCGTGCCTAGCAAGGCGATGTTGAATAATATTTGCCAGGACCTTTCCCGGCACACTGAGGAGTGAGATGCCCCTGTAGTTATTAGAGAATATGCGGTCCCCCTTCTTAAAGAGGGGAACCACCAGGGCATCCTTCCAATCTTGCGGAACCCGTCCAGTGGTCCAGACTGTTGTTATGATCTCAAGTAGGGCAGCCTGTGCACAAATGCCACCCCCCTCAGCATTTCGCTTGGGAGATCATCACTGCCCAGCGCATTTCCTGATCTCAGACTCTGGATCGCCTTCAGTACTTCCTCAATAGATGGCACCTTAGCCAGCCACTCAAAGTAAATAACTTTTTCTTCCAATATTTGAGGCACCGCAGCCTCGGCAGGGTCATCCCCACTTTGTCCCACATTGTTATCCAGGCTGAGATTGGTCCCCTGCCGCAGGACTTCACAGAAATGCTCATAAAATCTACAAACCTGTTCCTGGGGGTCGGAGATTGGATCACTGTTCTTTACCCTAATAATGGTAATAGGTGTGGCGCTGCAGGTTACTTTTTTGATGGAATTAAAGAGCGATTTGTGATTGCAGGCCACTGAGGCAGACTCCATCTCCTCAGCAACCCGCGACCACCACCCATCCTTGCAGCGCCTCACGGCTCTCCGAACCTTCGAGTGAAGACTGCAGTAGCCGATGAGAGTGGGCCTGTCGCTTTTTCTTAGCTAGTTTGAACACCTCCTCTGTCAGACAAGGTCTCTGCGGAGGTCTGGACCGTGTACCCAAAGGAGCCATTGCAGCTGCATGAGTCACAGTCCTAAACCTCGCCCAAGTCCCCTCGATATTAGGAGGTGTGGGGGACGATGCCAACCCCAGCCGCAAGCGATGATTAAATTCTCGCTTGCAACTTTCATCAGCTATCTGAGACCATGCCACTAAGGGTTTGAATGGGTCCTGGGTGTACACCAACCACTGGAGTGGAAGAATGGCAGGCGCATTTTGCAGATGACAAGTCGATGGTCAGTCGGCAGATCAGCTCCACGGTAGGTCCTGGTGTCAAGGACATGGGCCTGCATCCGCTGTTCCGTCCCTATGTAGTCCAACAGATGCTCTTGATTGGACCCAGCCTGCATCCATGATGCTGTGTGCATGCGCCGATGCCGGAACAGTGTGTTGGTAATTACAAGCCCATGGGCTGCACAAAAATCTAGCAGCCTCCTGCCGTAATTATTGAGCTAATATGGCCCATGCCTTCCAATCACTCCAGACCAGGTGCCAGCATCATGACCAACTCGGGCATTGAAGTCACCCAACAAGATGACCCTATCCCGAGGGGCCACTTTAGCTAGCACCTGTGACAGGAGGTTATAGAAGGCATCTGACTCATCGGCCTTGCCTGCATCCCTCCACGGATGTTTGTCTTTAGTGGAGGCATAAGTAACCACGACCACCACTCCTCGCCTCTGGTTGATGGGAAGGCGAGCCCAAAGTAGCCTGAGGCTTACAGCTTCCCACACCTCACTGCCACGCTCCCACACCCCCTTCATTCTTTTGTTCAGAAGAAGAGCCACTCCCTGTTGTTTGGCAGTCTCCTGCCCTGAGAAGAGGACTGTCCACCCCTCATGGTGGCAGGAGCCAGAGCCGGTCCACCGGGCCTCCTGAATACCACAGAGATCCAGGCGGTGCCGGTCTAGCTCCTGACAGAGGAGTGGCCACACGTAGTGTTTTTTTTGTTGTTTCTGGAGGAGCCCCGAGGGTAAGGATTCAGTCTACTGGCTCCGCCAAATGGGGTTTGGCCAGGAGATGTCATAGACGCCTGTCCTCCTCCGGCACAAGCTTATTAATTAATATTTTCCGTCGTGGTCTTGTGGTAAGTAATTGAAGGTGGATGGCTTACCACCCCCTCGCACCCGTCCAGAGCCCTGATTTGGCCGCTGTGGTGGTCACAAACGCCATGAGGGGAAAGGCCAATCGGAATTGGCCCTACCCCCACAGCACTGCCCACGACAACGTTGCGCGTCTGGCACCACGAGGAGGTAGGGGGTTGTTTTTACGCACTGAAACACACAGATACACACACACACAGATACGCACACACACAGATACGCACTCACTCACGCACATTGGTATGCTGTCTGTCGCACGCACGCGGCGAGAGAGCGAGCGAGGAGCCCTGACCCTCTTCGTGGCGGCCTCAGCGGTTTAATCGGCGGCGGTGTTATTTTGGTACTCGCGTGCCGCGTGTCGATCATCGCGGGCCGCGTGTCGATCATCGCGTGCCGCGTGTTGATCATCGCGTGCTGCGTGTTGATCATCGCGTGCTGCGTGTCGATCATCGCGTGCCGCGTGTTGATCATCGCGTGCCGCGAGTCGATCATCGCGTGCCGCGTGTTGATCATCGCGTGCTGCGTGGCAATCATCGCGTGTTGCGTGTCGATCATCGCGTGCCGCGTGTCGATCATCGCGTGCCGCGTGTCGATCATCGCGTGCCGCGTGTCGATCATCGCGTGCTGCGTGTCGATCATCGCGTGCCGCGTGTCGATCATCGCGTGCCGCGTGTCGATCATCGCGTGCCGCGTGTTGATCATCGCGTGCTGCGTGTCGATCATCGCGTGCCGCGTGTCAATCATCGCGTGCTGCGTGTTGATCATCGCGTGCTGCGTGGCAATCATCGCGTGTTGCGTGTCGATCATCGCGTGCCGCGTGTCGATCATCGCGTGCCGCGTGTCGATCATCGCGTGCCGCGTGTCGATCATCGCGTGCTGCGTGTCGATCATCGCGTGCCGCGTGTCGATCATCGCGTGCCGCGTGTCGATCATCGCGTGTTGCGTGTTGATCATCGCGTGCTGCGTGTCGATCATCGCGTGCCGCGTGTCGATCATCGCGGGCCGCGTGTTGATCATCGCGTGCTGCGTGTTGATCATCGCGTGCTGCGTGTCGATCATCGCGTGCTGCGTGTCGATCATCGCGTGCTGCGTGTCGATCATCGCGTGCCGCGTGTCGATCATCGCGTGCCGCGTGTCGATCATCGCGTGCCGCGTGTCGATCATCGCGTGCCGCGTGTCGATCATCGCGTGCCGCGTGTCGATCATCGCGTGCCGCGTGTCGATCATCGCGTGCTGCGTGTCGATCATCGCGTGCTGCGTGTCGCTCATCGCGTGCCGCGTGTCGATCATCGCGTGCCGCGAGCTGACTGCTCCTGCGAAGCGGAGCCGCCGAGCTCGTGGCGGAGCACGCGTGGTGGTGGTGGTGTCACTGGGTGGTGGTGGTGTCACTGGGTGGTGGTGGTGTCACTGGGTGGTGGTGGTGGTGTCACTGGGTGGTGGTGGTGGTGGTGTCACTGGGTGGTGGTGGTGTCACTGGGTGGTGGTGGTGGTGTCACTGGGTGGTGGTGGTGTCACTGGGTGGTGGTGGTGGTGTCACGTGGTGGTGGTGGTGTCACGTGGTGGTGTTTATTCGCTGACCGTCACCGAACCCCCCCCCCCCCTCTGCATAATCCCGCCCATAATTCCCCGCGGACGTCGTCACACCGAGAGAGAGGAGGAGGGGAGGACAGCAGAGAGGCGTGGGGAGCGGTGGGGTGGGTGGTGAGGGAGGTCAAAATGCCGCTGGCTTTGGAGAAAGAGAGAGAGGATTGTGACGAATGTGGAACTCCATTCTTGTCTCTGCTCCCACCTCTCACTCTGCTCCCCCTCTCACTCTGCTCCCCCCTCTCTCCCCCCGCTCCCCCCTCTCACTCTGCTCCCCCCTCTCCCTCTGCTCCCCCCTCTCACTCTGCTCCCCCTCTCACTCTGCTCCCCCCTCTCACTCTGCTCCCCCCTCTCACTCTGCTCCCCCCTCTCCCTCTGCTCCCCCCTCTCACTCTGCTCCCTCCTCTCACTCTGCTCCCTCCTCTCACTCAGCTCCCCCCTATGCTCCCCCCTCTCACTCTGCTCCCCCCTCTCACTCTGCTCCCCCCTCTCCCTCAGCTCCCCCCTCTCACTCTGCTCCCCCTCTCACTCTGCTCCCCCCTCTCACTCTGCTCCCCCCTCTCACTCTGCTCCCCCCTCTCCATCTGCTCCCTCCTCTCACTCTGCTCCCCCCTCTCACTCTGCTCCCCCCTCTCACTCTGCTCCCCCTCTCCCTCGGCTCCCCCCTCTCCCTCTGCTCCCCCTCTCACTTTGCTCCCCCCTGTGCTCCCCCTCTCACTCTGCTCCCCCCTCTGCTCCCCCCTCTCCCTCTGCTCTCAGATGCTCCTCTCCCAGCTGAACATCGTTCTTCACGTAATTCTTCTTCTGCGTAGTTGTTTTAATCAGAGGTGGCACCGCTCACGCCAAAGACGCTCGCCTCTTACACGTAAAGCAACAAAAATACGCGACGATTCGGGCAAGGGGGCATTTCTTCACAGCCTGATCTAATGTGCCGTGAAGAAGGACCATTGCCCGGAACGTCGTACAGTATATTATTTCCTTCCTTTGTGAGGCCACACAGTGTCCTTGATGACCAACGTTTTGAGCGACGATGTCCTTGTCCGCGCTTGTGCAGCAGCAGCAGCAGCAGCCGCCGCAGATGGTTTTCTACCCCGCCAGAGCCACGTGGCGAGGAGCGGTGGTGCAGCAATTGGGTCCGGGCTGCGCCACATGTTGCCGCAAGCCGGCGACTGAGCTGCCTCCGAGTTCAATGCCAGATCACCGACTGATGCCAGTGGCGAGCGCTGTGAGCACCAGTCTGGTGGCACGATCGTTGTTTTGTTGGCCCATGTACATGAACTATTATAGCGGTGACCCCGAGGTTACCAGAGTACTATGGCTCTCGCATAATGTCCGTGAAGCAGTCATTGTTATTACACGCTCACTCTGTTGTTGTCGTTGTTGTATCCTCAAATCTTGTAACTCAATTTTAACCCACTTCCCAATGTGGTATCGACTGAAAACTTAGTATACTTATGTCATACCGATGACAATACTATATTCTATCATAAAAAATAGAATAAAATACATTTTGTGTGTATGTGTGTACGTGTGTAAGTCTGTATGTGGGTGAGTGTGTGAGTGTGTACGTGGGTGAGTGTGTATGTGGGTGAGTGTGTGAGTGTTTATGTGGGTGAATGTGTATGTGGGTGAGTGTGTATGTGGGTGAGTGTGTATGTGGCTGAGTGTGTGAGTGTGTGTGAGTGTGTGTGTGGGTGAGTGTGTGAGTGTGTATGTGTGCGAGTGTCTATGTGGGTGAGTGTGTATGTGTGTGAGTGGGTGAGTGTGTATGTGGGTGAGTGGGTGAGTGTGTATGTGGGTGAGAGTGTATGTGGGTGAGTGTGTATGTGGGTGAGTGGGTGAGTGTGTATGTGGGTGAGTGTGTATGTGGGTGAGAGTGTATGTGTATGAGTGTGTATGTGGGTGAATGTTTATGTGAGTGAGTGTGTATGTGGGTGAATGTGTATGTGAGTGAGTGTGTATGTGTATATGTGGGTGAATGTGTATGTGTCTATATGGGTGAGTGTGTATGTGTGTGAATGTGTATGTGTGTGAGTGTGTGAGTGTGTATGTGTGTGAGTGTGTGAGTGTGTATGTGGGTGAGTGTATATGTGGGTGAGGGTGTATGTGGGTGAGTGGGTGAGTGTGTATGTGGGTGAGTGGGTGAGTGTGTATGTGAGTGAGTGTGTATGTGTGTGAGAGTGTATGTGGGTGAATGTGTATGTGAGTGAGTGTGTATGTGGGTGAATGTGTATGTGAGTGAGTGTGTATGTGTATATGTGGGTGAATGTGTATGTGTCTATATGGGTGAGTGTGTATGTGTGTGAGTGTGTATGTGGGTGAGTGTGTATGTGTGTATGTGGGTGAGTGTGTGAGTGTGTATGTGTGTGAGTGTATATGTGGGTGAGTGTGTATGTGTGTGAGTGTGTGAGTGTGTATGTGGGTGAGTGTGTATGTGGGTGAGTGTGTATGTGGGTGAGTGGGTGAGTGTGTATGTGGGTGAGTGTGTATGTGTGTGAGCGTGTATGTGGGTGAGTGGGTGAGTGTGTATGTGTGTGAGTGTGTGAGTGTGTATGTGTGTGAGTGTGTGAGGGTGTATGTGGGTGAGTGTGTGAGTGTGTATGTGGGTGAGTGTCTATGTGGGTGAGTGGGTGAGTATGTATGTGGGTGAGTGTGTGAGTGTGTATGTGGGTGAGTGTGTATGTGTGTGAGAGTGTATGTGGGTGAGTGGGTGAGTATGTATGTGGGTGAGTGTGTGAGTGTGTATGTGGGTGAGTGTGTATGTGTGTGAGAGTGTATGTGGGTGAGTGGGTGAGTGTGTATGTGTGTATGTGTGTGAGTGTGTATGTGTGTGAGTGTGTGAGTGTGTATGTGGGTGAGTGTGTGAGTGTGTATGTGTGTGAGTCTATATGTGGGTGAGTATGTATGAGTGTGTGAGTGTGTATGTGGGTGAGTGTGTGAGTGTGTATGTGGGTGAGTGTTATGTGGGTGAGTGGGTGAGTTTGTATGTGGGTGAATGTGTATGTGTCTATATGGGTGAGTGTGTATGTGTGTGAGTGTGTATGTGGGTGAGTGGGTGAGTGTGTATGTGGGTGAGTGTGTATGTGTGTGTGAGAGTGTATGTGGGTGAGTGGGTGAGTGTGTATGTGGTGAGTGTGTATGTGTGTATGTGGGTGAATTTGTTGTGTCTATATGGGTGAGTGTGTATGTGGGTGAGTGTGTATATGTGTGAGTGTGTATGTGTGTATGTGGGTGAGTGTGTATGTGAGTGAGTGTGTATGTGTGTATGTGGGTGAGTGTGTATATGTGTGAGTGTGTATGTGTGTATGTGGGTGAGTGTGTATGTGAGTGAGTGTGTATGTGTGTATGTGGGTGAGTGTGTATATGTGTGAGTGTGTATGTGTGTATGTGGGTGAGTGTGTATGTGGGTGTGTATATGTGTGAGTGTGTATGTGAGTGTGTATGTGGGTGAGTGTGTGAGTGTGTATGTGGGTGAGTGTGTATGTCAGTCGACCCGTGGCACCTGGGTCTGCCCCGTGACCTCCTGCCAGCGGGCGTTCGACACTTCACGTGGCCTAAAGGTGCACATGGCCTGGCACAAGCGTCGTGGTGACGTCACCGCCACCTAGTGACGAATGCGGTTGTTGTTGTGTATGTGGGTGAGTGTGTATGTGGGTGAGTGGGTGAGTGTGTATGTGGGTGAGTGTGTATGTGGGTGAGTGGGTGAGTGTGTATGTGGGTGAGTGGGTGAGTGTGTATGTGGGTGAGTGGGTGAGTGTGTATGTGGGTGAGTGTGTGAGTGTTTATGTGGGTGAATGTGTATGTGGGTGAGTGTGTATGTGGGTGAGTGTGTATGTGGCTGAGTGTGTGAGTGTGTGTGAGTGTGTGTGTGGGTGAGTGTGTGAGTGTGTATGTGTGCGAGTGTCTATGTGGGTGAGTGTGTATGTGTGTGAGTGGGTGAGTGTGTATGTGGGTGAGTGGGTGAGTGTGTATGTGGGTGAGTGTGTATGTGGGTGAGTGTGTATGTGGGTGAGTGGGTGAGTGTGTATGTGGGTGAGTGTGTATGTGGGTGAGAGTGTATGTGTATGAGTGTGTATGTGGGTGAATGTTTATGTGAGTGAGTGTGTATGTGGGTGAATGTGTATGTGAGTGAGTGTGTATGTGTATATGTGGGTGAATGTGTATGTGTCTATATGGGTGAGTGTGTATGTGTGTGAATGTGTATGTGTGTGAGTGTGTGAGTGTGTATGTGTGTGAGTGTGTGAGTGTGTATGTGGGTGAGTGTATATGTGGGTGAGGGTGTATGTGGGTGAGTGGGTGAGTGTGTATGTGGGTGAGTGGGTGAGTGTGTATGTGAGTGAGTGTGTATGTGTGTGAGAGTGTATGTGGGTGAATGTGTATGTGAGTGAGTGTGTATGTGGGTGAATGTGTATGTGAGTGAGTGTGTATGTGTATATGTGGGTGAATGTGTATGTGTCTATATGGGTGAGTGTGTATGTGTGTGAGTGTGTATGTGGGTGAGTGTGTATGTGTGTATGTGGGTGAGTGTGTGAGTGTGTATGTGTGTGAGTGTATATGTGGGTGAGTGTGTATGTGTGTGAGTGTGTGAGTGTGTATGTGGGTGAGTGTGTATGTGGGTGAGTGTGTATGTGGGTGAGTGGGTGAGTGTGTATGTGGGTGAGTGTGTATGTGTGTGAGCGTGTATGTGGGTGAGTGGGTGAGTGTGTATGTGTGTGAGTGTGTGAGTGTGTATGTGTGTGAGTGTGTGAGGGTGTATGTGGGTGAGTGTGTGAGTGTGTATGTGGGTGAGTGTCTATGTGGGTGAGTGGGTGAGTATGTATGTGGGTGAGTGTGTGAGTGTGTATGTGGGTGAGTGTGTATGTGTGTGAGAGTGTATGTGGGTGAGTGGGTGAGTATGTATGTGGGTGAGTGTGTGAGTGTGTATGTGGGTGAGTGTGTATGTGTGTGAGAGTGTATGTGGGTGAGTGGGTGAGTGTGTATGTGTGTATGTGTGTGAGTGTGTATGTGTGTGAGTGTGTGAGTGTGTATGTGGGTGAGTGTGTGAGTGTGTATGTGTGTGAGTCTATATGTGGGTGAGTATGTATGAGTGTGTGAGTGTGTATGTGGGTGAGTGTGTGAGTGTGTATGTGGGTGAGTGTTTATGTGGGTGAGTGGGTGAGTTTGTATGTGGGTGAATGTGTATGTGTCTATATGGGTGAGTGTGTATGTGTGTGAGTGTGTATGTGGGTGAGTGGGTGAGTGTGTATGTGGGTGAGTGTGTATGTGTGTGAGAGTGTATGTGGGTGAGTGGGTGAGTGTGTATGTGGGTGAGTGTGTATGTGTGTATGTGGGTGAATTTGTTGTGTCTATATGGGTGAGTGTGTATGTGGGTGAGTGTGTATATGTGTGAGTGTGTATGTGTGTATGTGGGTGAGTGTGTATGTGAGTGAGTGTGTATGTGTGTATGTGGGTGAGTGTGTATATGTGTGAGTGTGTATGTGTGTATGTGGGTGAGTGTGTATGTGAGTGAGTGTGTATGTGTGTATGTGGGTGAGTGTGTATATGTGTGAGTGTGTATGTGTGTATGTGGGTGAGTGTGTATGTGGGTGTGTATATGTGTGAGTGTGTATGTGAGTGTGTATGTGGGTGAGTGTGTGAGTGTGTATGTGGGTGAGTGTGTATGTCAGTCGACCCGTGGCACCTGGGTCTGCCCCGTGACCTCCTGCCAGCGGGCGTTCGACACTTCACGTGGCCTAAAGGTGCACATGGCCTGGCACAAGCGTCGTGGTGACGTCACCGCCACCTAGTGACGAATGCGGTTGTTGTTGTGTATGTGGGTGAGTGTGTATGTGGGTGAGTGGGTGAGTGTGTATGTGGGTGAGTGTGTATGTGGGTGAGTGGGTGAGTGGTATGTGGGTGAGTGGGTTGAGTGTGTATGTGGGTGAGTGGGGAGTGTGTTGGGTATGTGGGTGATGTGGGTGAGTGTGTATGTGTAGTGGTGAGTGTGTAGTGGTGAGTGTGTAGTGGGTGAGTGGTGAGTGTGTATGTGGGTGAGTGGGTGAGTGTGTATGTGGGTGAGTGTGTATGTGGGTGAGTGGGTGAGTGTGTATGTGGGTGAGTGGGTGAGTGTGGTATGTGGGTGAGTGTGTATGTGGGTGAGTGGGTGAGTGTGTATGTGGGTGAGTGTGTAGTGTGGGTGAGTGGGTGAGTGTGGTATGTGGGTGAGTGGGTGAGTGTGTAAGGTGGGGGGAGTGGGTGAGTGTGTATGTGGGTGAGTGTGTAATGTGGGTGAGTGTGTATGTGGGTGAGTGGGTGAGTGTGTATGTGGGTGAGTGGGTGAGTGTGTATGTGGGTGAGTGTGTATGTGGGTGAGTGGGTGAGTGTGTATGTGGGTGAGTGGGTGAGTGTGTATGTGGGTGAGTGTGTATGTGGGTGAGTGGGTGAGTGTGTATGTGGGTGAGTGTGGATGTGGGTGAGTGTGTATGTGGGGTGAGTGGGTGAGTGTGGGTATGTGGGGTGAGTGTGTATGTGGGTGAGTGTGTATGTGGGTGAGTGGGTGAGTGTGTATGTGGGTGAGTGTGTATGTGGGTGAGTGTGTATGTGGGTGAGTGGGTGAGTGTGTATGTGGGTGAGTGTGTATGTGGGTGAGTGGGGTGAGTGTGTATGTGGGTGAGTGTGTATGTGGTGAGTGGGTGAGTGTGTATGTGGGTGAGTGTGTATGTGGGTGAGTGGGTGAGTGTGTATGTGGTGAGTGTGTATGTGGGTGAGTGTGTATGTGGGTGAGTGGGTGAGTGTGTATGTGGGTGAGTGTGTATGTGGTGAGTGTGTATGTGGGTGAGTGGGTGAGTGTGTATGTGGGGTGAGTGTGTATGGGGGTGAGTGGGTATGTGGGTGAGTGGGTGAGTGTGTATGTGGGTGAGTGTGTATGTGGGTGAGTGGGTGAGTGTGTATGTGGTGAGTGTGTAGTGGGTGAGTGTGTATGTGGGTGAGTGGGTGATGTGGGTGAGTGGGTGAGTGTGTATGTGGGTGAGTGTGTATGTGGGTGGATGTGGGTGGTGATGTGTATGTGGGTGAGTGTGTATGTGGGTGAGTGGGTGAGTGTGTATGTGGGTGAGTGTGTATGTGGGTGAGGGTGGTATGTGGGTGAGTGGGTGAGTGTGTATGTGGGTGAGTGTGTATGTGTATGCGTGTGTATGTGGGTGAGTGGGTGAGTGTGTATGTGGGTGAGTGTGTATGTGTATGCGTGTGTATGTGGGTGAGTGGGTGAGTGTGTATGTGGGTGAGTGTGTATGTGTATGCGTGTGTATGTGGGTGAGTGGGTGAGTGTGGTATGTGGGTGAGTGTGTATGTGGGTGAGTGTGTATGTGTGTATGTGGGTGAGTGTGTATGTGGGTGAGTGTGTATGTGGGTGAGTGTGTATGTGGGTGAGTGTGTATGTGGGTGAGTGTGTATGTGTGTATGTGGGTGAGTGTGTATGTGGGTGAGTGTGTATGTGGGTGAGTGTGTGAGTGTTTATGTGGGTGAATGTGTATGTGGGTGAGTGTGTATGTGGGTGAGTGTGTATGTGGCTGAGTGTGTGAGTGTGTGTGAGTGTGTGTGTGGGTGAGTGTGTGAGTGTGTATGTGTGCGAGTGTCTATGTGGGTGAGTGTGTATGTGTGTGAGTGGGTGAGTGTGTATGTGGGTGAGTGGGTGAGTGTGTATGTGGGTGAGAGTGTATGTGGGTGAGTGTGTATGTGGGTGAGTGGGTGAGTGTGTATGTGGGTGAGTGTGTATGTGGGTGAGAGTGTATGTGTATGAGTGTGTATGTGGGTGAATGTTTATGTGAGTGAGTGTGTATGTGGGTGAATGTGTATGTGAGTGAGTGTGTATGTGTAAATGTGGGTGAATGTGTATGTGTCTATATGGGTGAGTGTGTATGTGTGTGAATGTGTATGTGTGTGAGTGTGTGAGTGTGTATGTGTGTGAGTGTGTGAGTGTGTATGTGGGTGAGTGTATATGTGGGTGAGGGTGTATGTGGGTGAGTGGGTGAGTGTGTATGTGGGTGAGTGGGTGAGTGTGTATGTGAGTGAGTGTGTATGTGTGTGAGAGTGTATGTGGGTGAATGTGTATGTGAGTGAGTGTGTATGTGGGTGAATGTGTATGTGAGTGAGTGTGTATGTGTATATGTGGGTGAATGTGTATGTGTCTATATGGGTGAGTGTGTATGTGTGTGAGTGTGTATGTGGGTGAGTGTGTATGTGTGTATGTGGGTGAGTGTGTGAGTGTGTATGTGTGTGAGTGTATATGTGGGTGAGTGTGTATGTGTGTGAGTGTGTGAGTGTGTATGTGGGTGAGTGTGTATGTGGGTGAGTGTGTATGTGGGTGAGTGGGTGAGTGTGTATGTGGGTGAGTGTGTATGTGTGTGAGCGTGTATGTGGGTGAGTGGGTGAGTGTGTATGTGTGTGAGTGTGTGAGTGTGTATGTGTGTGAGTGTGTGAGGGTGTATGTGGGTGAGTGTGTGAGTGTGTATGTGGGTGAGTGTCTATGTGGGTGAGTGGGTGAGTATGTATGTGGGTGAGTGTGTGAGTGTGTATGTGGGTGAGTGTGTATGTGTGTGAGAGTGTATGTGGGTGAGTGGGTGAGTATGTATGTGGGTGAGTGTGTGAGTGTGTATGTGGGTGAGTGTGTATGTGTGTGAGAGTGTATGTGGGTGAGTGGGTGAGTGTGTATGTGTGTATGTGTGTGAGTGTGTATGTGTGTGAGTGTGTGAGTGTGTATGTGGGTGAGTGTGTGAGTGTGTATGTGTGTGAGTCTATATGTGGGTGAGTATGTATGAGTGTGTGAGTGTGTATGTGGGTGAGTGTGTGAGTGTGTATGTGGGTGAGTGTTTATGTGGGTGAGTGGGTGAGTTTGTATGTGGGTGAATGTGTATGTGTCTATATGGGTGAGTGTGTATGTGTGTGAGTGTGTATGTGGGTGAGTGGGTGAGTGTGTATGTGGGTGAGTGTGTATGTGTGTGAGAGTGTATGTGGGTGAGTGGGTGAGTGTGTATGTGGGTGAGTGTGTATGTGTGTATGTGGGTGAATTTGTTGTGTCTATATGGGTGAGTGTGTATGTGGGTGAGTGTGTATATGTGTGAGTGTGTATGTGTGTATGTGGGTGAGTGTGTATGTGAGTGAGTGTGTATGTGTGTATGTGGGTGAGTGTGTATATGTGTGAGTGTGTATGTGTGTATGTGGGTGAGTGTGTATGTGAGTGAGTGTGTATGTGTGTATGTGGGTGAGTGTGTATATGTGTGAGTGTGTATGTGTGTATGTGGGTGAGTGTGTATGTGGGTGTGTATATGTGTGAGTGTGTATGTGAGTGTGTATGTGGGTGAGTGTGTGAGTGTGTATGTGGGTGAGTGTGTATGTCAGTCGACCCGTGGCACCTGGGTCTGCCCCGTGACCTCCTGCCAGCGGGCGTTCGACACTTCACGTGGCCTAAAGGTGCACATGGCCTGGCACAAGCGTCGTGGTGACGTCACCGCCACCTAGTGACGAATGCGGTTGTTGTTGTGTATGTGGGTGAGTGTGTATGTGGTGAGTGGGTGAGTGTGTATGTGGTGAGTGTGTATGTGGGTGAGTGGGTGAGTGTGTATGTGGGTGAGTGGGTGAGTGTGTATGTGGGTGAGTGGGTGAGTGTGTATGTGGGTGAGTGTGTATGTGGGTGAGTGTGTATGTGGGTGAGTGGTGAGTGTGTATGTGGGTGAGTGGGTGAGTGTGTATGTGGGTGAGTGTGTATGTGGGTGAGTGGGTGAGTGTGTATGTGGGTGAGTGGGTGAGTGTGTATGTGGGTGAGTGTGTATGTGGGTGAGTGGGTGAGTGTGTATGTGGGTGAGTGTGTATGTGGGTGAGTGGGTGAGTGTGTATGTGGGTGAGTGGGTGAGTGTGTATGTGGGAGTGGGTGAGTGTGTATTGGGTGAGTGTGTATGTGGGTGAGTGTGTATGTGGGTGAGTGGGTGAGTGTGTATGTGGGTGAGTGGGTGAGTGTGTATGTGGGTGAGTGTGTATGTGGGTGAGTGGGTGAGTGTGTATGTGGGTGAGTGGGTGAGTGTGTATGTGGGTGAGTGTGTATGTGGGTGAGTGGGTGAGTGTGTATGTGGGTGAGTGTGTATGTGGGTGAGTGTGTATGTGGGTGAGTGGGTGAGTGTGTATGTGGGTGAGTGTGTATGTGGGTGAGTGTGTATGTGGGTGAGTGGGTGAGTGTGTATGTGGTGAGTGTGTATGTGGGTGAGTGTGTATGTGGGTGAGTGGGTGAGTGTGTATGTGGGTGATGTGTATGTGGGTGAGTGGGTGAGTGTGTATGTGGGTGAGTGTGTATGTGGTGAGTGGGTGAGTGTGTATGTGGGTGAGTGTGTATGTGGGTGAGTGGGTGAGTGTGTATGTGGGTGAGTGTGTATGTGGGTGAGTGTGTAGTGGGTGAGTGGGTGAGTGTGTATGTGGGTGAGTGGTATGTGGGTGAGTGTGTATGTGGGTGAGTGGGTGAGTGTGTATGTGGTGAGTGTGTATGTGGGTGAGTGTGTATGTGGGTGAGTGGGTGAGTGTGTGATGTGGGTGAGTGTGTATGTGGGTGAGTGGTGAGTGTGTATGTGGGTGAGTGTGTATGTGGGTGAGTGTGTATGTGGGTGAGTGGGTGAGTGTGTATGTGGGTGAGTGTGTATGTGGGTGAGTGTGTATGTGGGTGAGTGGGTGAGTGTGTATGTGGGTGATGTGTATGTGGGTGAGTGGGTGAGTGTGTATGTGGGTGAGTGTGTATGTGGGTGAGTGTGTATGTGGGTGAGTGGGTGAGTGTGTATGTGGGTGAGTGTGTATGTGTATGCGTGTGTATGTGGGTGAGTGGGTGAGTGTGTATGTGGGTGAGTGTGTATGTGTATGCGTGTGTATGTGGGTGAGTGGGTGAGTGTGTATGTGGGTGAGTGTGTATGTGTATGCGTGTGTATGTGGGTGAGTGGGTGAGTGTGTATGTGGGTGAGTGTGTATGTGGGTGAGTGTGTATGTGTGTATGTGGGTGAGTGTGTATGTGGGTGAGTGTGTATGTGGGTGAGTGTGTATGTGGGTGAGTGTGTATGTGGGTGAGTGTGTATGTGTGTATGTGGGTGAGTGTGTATGTGTGTATGTGGGTGAGTGTGCATATGAGTGAGTGTGTATGTGTCTATATTGGTGAGTGTGTGAGTGTGTATGTGGGGGAGTGTGTATGTGTGTGAGTGTGTATGTGGGTGAGTGTGTATGTGGGTGAGTGTGTATGTGGGTGAGTGTGTATGTGTGTATGTGGGTGAGTGTGTATGTGTGTATGTGGGTGAATGTGTCTATATGGGTGAGTGTGTATGTGTGTGAGTGTGTATGTGGGTGAGTGTATATATGTGTGAGTGCGTATGTGTGTGAGTGGGTGAGTGTGTATGTGGGTGAGTGTGTATGTGGGTGAGTGTGTATGTGGGTGAGTGTGTATGTGGGTGAGTGTGTATGTGGGTGAGTGTGTATGTGGGTGAGTGTGTATGTGAGTGTGTATGTGGGTGAGTGTGTATGTGTCTATATGGGTGAGTGTGCATATGAGTGAGTG
Source organism: Lethenteron reissneri (assembly GCF_015708825.2). NCBI lineage: Eukaryota > Metazoa > Chordata > Hyperoartia > Petromyzontiformes > Petromyzontidae > Lethenteron > Lethenteron reissneri. The sequence goes on from NC_083838.1 coordinate 8,795,678, forward strand.
TGTATGTGTCTATATGGGTGAGTGTGTGTGAGAGTGTATGTGTGTTTGTGGGTGAGTGTGTATGTGTGTATGTGGTTGAGTGTGTATGTGAGTGTGTATGTGGGTGAGTGTGTATGTGTGTATGTGGACCTGAGCTCTGGGTTGTTCTTCGTGCTTTCGGAGTCCCTGACCCTCTGCTCACGATCATTAAGGACCTTCATGATGGTGAGCGGGCCCAGGTAAAACTACGTGGCCGGGAGTCAGAGCCTTTCCCTGTACACCTTGGGGTGTGACAGGGATGTCATCTGGCTCCCACATTATTTAACATCTATTTTGACCGCGTAGTTCGTGAAGCCTTCAATAGCTGTACCGGGGGAATTTCCATCTGGTACAGATATAATGGGAGGCTGATCGACGCCCGGGTGCGATCAAGGGATGGCTCCCTATTGGTCAACCACGTTATGTATGTCGATGATTTGGTAATAGCTGCTCATTCAGAAGAGGAGTTGGAGACGCTGCTGCAGAGACTGGAGCGTGCCACTAAGAGGTGGGGCCGTACCATCAGCCCCACCAAAACTAAGCACCTGCCTGGGTATTTTGTACCATCGGACACTCCACCCCCACGACTCCCAATCGGCGATGGGGCAGTAGTGGAGAGAGTGGAGAGTTTCCCATACTTGAGAAGTGTGCTTATGACCGGCTCCAGTTTAACAGCAGAGGTCTCACTCCGAATCAGTCTTTTCATCGGTTGCGTAACGCTGTGTGGAAGCTACCTGGTCTGTCGCTCCGCACGAAGCTTCAGGTCTTCTCGGCCACAGTCCCTTCTCTACGCTTGCGAAACATGGACCCCCCCTAATGGAGCATCTTCGCCGGTTCCAAACATTTATGCTGGCCTGCCTACGATCCATCCTGGGTTTAACCAGGCTGGATTGTGTGAGGAGCTCACAAATCCTTGAAAGATCTGGGCAAAGTCCCATCGGTGAGCTCCTCCGGCAGGCAAGGCTGCGTTGGCTGGGTCATGTAGCCCGCATGCCCAGCCACCGCATGCCTTAACAGCTTTTGTTCGGCCGGATCGAGGGGGCTAAACGGGCGCGGCACGGGCCAGAGAAGAGATGGAGTGATGTGGTACAGGAGGACGTGGAGCTGAGTGGACTTGCCGATGACTGGTACCAGCGGTGTCAAGATCGGCCTCTGTGGAGGAGGCTCGTGAAGGACGCTACTGGGCAGTTGGAGGCAGTCGCCCTCCAACAACAACGGAGGGCGGAGGAGCGACGCTCACAACAACAAGCGGAGCGCCGGGTGGCTAAAGCACAGCAAGTTGGCACAGTAGGGGGCACAGGTGGTGCATCAGCCAGTCATCTCGGTCATCTCGGTCAGTCGATCCGTGGCACCTGGGTCTGCCCCGTGACCTCCTGCCAGCGGTCGTTCGACACTTCACGTGGCCTCAAGATGCACATGGCCTGGCACAAGCGTCGTGGTGACGTCACCGCCACTTAGTGGCGAATGGCGGTTGTTGTTGTGTATGCGTGTATGTGGGGGGGACATGGATACTACACGAGGGTGGGGGGTACAGGTGGGAGGGGTTCGCAAAGGGAAATCAGGTTGGTCGGTAATAATGAAATAATGCAAATCGTGTCACGCTTTTGGCTCGTGCAGAATTATCAGCGGCAGAAACAAGATATATCCCATCAGCTCCGCCGATGGCTGCTCCCCCCTTCTCTCCCCCCTCCTTGCATTCCCCCCCCCTCCCCATCATCACCGCCCCGCCTTGAGTTGTGATTAAAAAATCAAATTTAAAAAGGAGAAAAAAAAAACCCGCTTGCGTTATCAGACCTGCATCGGCAATCACCGCCACAACCACCACCACACCCACCATCACCACCGACCATCACCGCCACCGCCTCGCTCCCTCTCACTCCACCGCGGGCAGGGAAAGCCCCCCGCACACAGATGAACAAATAATAATAATAAAATAATACTTGTAAAATCCTAAAATCTCCGAAATGGGAAATATAAAAAAAATCCCATCCGAGCTTCGCTCCTTTTCTGCGAGACGGATCGCGCTGGGCGGAGGCTGCAGGGAAGCCACCCCGCTCGTTCCGAGTCGCTGCGATATTAAAAAAAAATCCAATTTGCTCTCCCCCCCTTCCCACCCCCCTGCAATCCTTCATCCCTCACTCGCAGCTCGCCCGGGCTTTTATCGCGAGAAGGCGCTCCCAGGGAGAGATGCGGTAAATTCCGCGTGGAATCTCTCCCGACTGTGGCGCCGCTAGGAGGAGAGGCGGGAGATGGGATGTGGTGAGATGGGATGGGGTGAGATGGGATGGGGTGAGATGGGGTGGGGTGAGATGGAATGGGGTGAGATGGGGTGAGATGGGATGGGGTGGAGATGGGGTGGGGTGAGATGGATGGGGTGAGATGGATGGGGTGAGATGGGATGGGGTGAGATGGGGTGAGATGGGATGGAGTGAGATGGGGTGGGGTGAGATGGATGGGGTGAGATGGATGGGGTAAGATGGGATGGGGTGAGGTGGGATGGGGTGAGATGGATGGGGTGAGATGGGATGGAGTGAGATGGGGTGGGGTGAGATGGGGTGGGGTGAGATGGGATGGGGTGAGATGGGGTGAGATGGGGTGAGATGGGATGGGGTGAGATGGGGTGAGATGGGATGGGGTGGAGATGGGATGGGGTGAGATTGGGTGGGGTGAGATGGGATGGAGTGAGATGGGGTGGGGTGAGATGGGATGGGGTGAGATGGGATGGGGTGAGATGGATGGGGTGAGATGGATGGGGTGAGATGGGATGGAGTGAGATGGGGTGGGGTGAGATGGGGTGGGGTGAGATGGGATGGGTGAGATGGGGTGAGATGGGGTGAGTTGGGATGGGTGAGATGGGGTGAGATGGGATGGGGTGGAGATGGGATGGGGTGAGATTGGGTGGGGTGAGATGGGATGGAGTGAGATGGGTGGGAGATGGGATGGGGTGAGATGGGATGGGGTGAGATGGATGGGGTGAGATCGATGGGGTGAGATGGGATGGAGTGAGATGGGGTGGGGTGAGATGGGGTGGGGTGAGATGGGATGGGGTGAGATGGGGTGAGATGGGGTGAGATGGGATGGGGTGAAATGGGGTGAGATGGGATGGGGTGGAGATGGGATGGGGTGAGATTGGGTGGGGTGAGATGGGATGGAGTGAGATGGGATGGGGTGAGATGGGATGGGGTGAGATGGGTGGGGTGAGATGGGATGGGGTGAGATGGGATGGGGTGAGATGGGGTGGGGTGAGATGGGGGTGGGGTGAGATGGGATGTGTTGGGTGAGATGGGGGGTGGGGTGAGATGGGATAGATGGGGTGAGATGGGGTGGGTGAGATGGGATGGGATGTGGTGGGGTGAGATGGGTGAGATGGGGTGGGGTGAGATGGGAATGGGGTGGAGATGGGATGGGGTTGAGATGGGGTGGGGTGAGATGGGATGGGGTGGAGAGGGGGTGGGGTGAGATGAGGTGAGATGGGATGGGGTGAGATGGGATGGGGGTGAGATGGGATGGGTGAGATGAGATGGGGTGGAGATGGGATGGGGTGAGATGGGGTGGGGTGAGATGGGATGGGTGGAGATGGGTGGGGTGAGATGAGGTGAGATGGGATGGGTGAGATGGGGTGGGGTGAGATGGGTGAGAGTGAGATGGGGTGAATGGGGTGGGGTGGAGATGGGATGGGGTTGAGATGGGGGTGGGGTGAGATGGGGTGAGATGAGATGGGGTGAGATGAGATGGGTGAGATGGGATGGGGGTGAGATGGATGGGGTGAGATGGATGGGGTGAGAGGATGGGTGAGATGGGATGGGGTGAGATGGATGGGGGTGAGATGGGATGGGGTGAGATGGATGGGGTGAGATGAGATGGGGTGAAGATGGGGATGGGCTGAGATGGATGGGGTGAGATGGGGGTGAGGGTGAGATGGGTGGGGTGAGATGGGTGAGGGTGAGATGGGAGGGGTGAGATGGGAGGGGGTGAGATGGGATGGGGTGAGATGGGATGGGGTGAGATGGATGGGGTGAGATGGGATGGGGTGAGATGGGATGGGGTGAGATGGGATGGGGTGAGATGGGATGGGGTGAGATGGGGATGGGGTGAGATGGGATGGGGTGAGATGGGTGGGGTGAGATGGGGTAGGGTGAGATGGGATGGGTTGAGATGGGATGGGGTGAGATGAGATGGGGTGAGATGGGGTGGGGTGGAGATGGGATGGGTGAGACGGGGTGCGGTTAGATGGGGTGAGATGAGATGGGGTGAGATGAGATGGGTGAGATGGGATGGGTGAGATGAGATGGGGTGAGATGGGGTGGGGTGAGATGGGGTGGGGTGAGATGGGATGGGGTGAGATGGGGTGAGATGGGGTGAGTTGGGGATGGGGTGAGATGGGGTGAGATGGGATGGGGTGGAGAATGGGATGGGGTGAGATTGGGTGGGGTGAGATGGGATGGAGTGAGATGGGGTGGGGTGAGATGGGATGGGGGTGAGATGGGATGGGGTGAGATGGATGGGGTGAGATCGATGGGTGAGATGGGATGGAGTGAGATGGGGTGGGGTGAGATGGGGTGGGGTGAGATGGGATGGGGTGAGATGGGGTGAGATGGGGTGAGATGGGATGGGGTGAAATGGGGTGAGATGGGATGGGGTGGAGATGGGATGGGGTGAGATTGGGTGGGGTGAGATGGGATGGAGTGAGATGGGATGGGGTGAGATGGGATGGGGTGAGATGGGTGGGGTGAGATGGGGATGGGGTGAGATGGGATGGGGTGAGATGGGGTGGGGTGAGATGGGGTGGGGTGAGATGGGATGTGTTGGGTGAGATGGGGTGGGGTGAGATGGGATGAGATGGGGTGAGATGGGGTGGGGTGAGATGGGATGGGATGTGGTGGGGTGAGATGGGGTGAGATGGGGTGGGGTGAGATGGGATGGGGTGGAGATGGGATGGGTGGTGAGATGGGGTGGGGTGAGATGGGATGGGGTGGAGATGGGGTGGGTGAGATGAGGTGAGATGGGATGGGGTGAGATGGGATGGGATGAAATGGGATGGGATGGCATGAGATGGGGTGGAGAGGGATGGGAGTGAGATGGGGTGGGGTGAGATGGGATGGGGTGGAGATGGGGTGGGGTGAGATGAGGTGAGATGGGATGGGGTGAGATGGGGTGGGGTGAGATGGGGTGAGATGAGATGGGGTGAGATGGGGTGGGGTGGAGATGGGATGGGGTGAGATGGGGTGGGGTGAGATGGGGTGAGATGAGATGGGGTGAGATGAGATGGGCATGAGATGGGATGGGGTGAGATGAGATGGGGTGAGATGGATGGGGTGAGATGGATGGGGTGAGATGGGATGGGGTGAGATGGATGGGGTGAGATGGGATGGGGTGAGATGGATGGGGTGAGATGAGATGGGCATGAGATGGGATGGGATGAGATGGATGGGGTGAGATTGGGTGGGGTGAGATGGGTGGGGTGAGATGGGGTGGGGTGAGATGGGATGGGGTGAGATGGGATGGGGTGAGATGGGATGGGGTGAGATGGGATGGGGTGAGATGGGATGGGGTGAGATGGGATGGGGTGAGATGGGATGGGGTGAGATGGGATGGGGTGAGATGGGATGGGGTGAGATGGGTGGGGTGAGATGGGGTGGGGTGAGATGGGATGGGTTGAGATGGGATGGGGTGAGATGAGATGGGGTGAGATGGGGTGGGGTGGAGATGGGATGGGGTGAGACGGGGTGCGGTTAGATGGGGTGAGATGAGATGGGGTGAGATGAGATGGGGTGAGATGGGATGGGGTGAGATGAGATGGGGTGAGATGGATGGGGTGAGATGGGATGGGGTGAGATGGGGATGGGGTGAGATGGGGTGAGGTGAGATTGGGTGGGGTGAGATGGGTGGGGTGAAATGGGGTGGGGTGAGATGGGATGGGGTGAGATGGGATGGGGTGAGATGGGATGGGGTGAGATGGGATGGGGTGAGATGGGATGGGCTGAGATGGGATGGGGTGAGATGAGATGGGTGAGATGGGATGGGGTGAGATGGGATGGGGTGGAGATGGGATGGGGTGAGATGGGGTGGGGTGGAGATGGGATGGGGTGGATATGGATGGGGTGAGATGGATGGGGTGAGATGGGATGGGGTGAGATGGGGTGGGGTGAGATTGGGTGGGGTGAGATAGGGTGGGGTGAGATGGGATGTGGTGAGATGGGGTGGGGTGAGATGGGATGGGGTGAGATGGGATGGGGTGAGATGGGATGGGGTGAGATGAGATGGGGTGAGATGGGGTGGGGTGAGATGGGATGGGGTGAGATGGGGTGGGGTGAGATGGGGTGGGTGAGATGGATGGGGTGAGATGGGATGGGGTGAGATGAGATGGGGTGAGATGGATGGGGTGAGATGGGGTGGGGTGAGATGAGATGGGGTGAGATGGGATGGGGTGAGATGGGGTGGGGTGAGATAGGGTGGGGTGAGATGGGATGGGTGAGATGGGATGGGGTGAGATGGGATGGGGTGAGATGAGATGGGGGTGAGATGGGATGGGGTGAGATGGGGTGGGGTGAGATGGGGTGGGGTGAGATGGGATGGGGTGAGATGGGATGGGGTGAGATGGGATGGGGTGAGATGGGATGGGGTGAGATGGATGGGGTGAGATGGGATGGGGTGAGATGGATGGGATGGAGTGAGATGGGATGGAGAGTGATTCTGATTCTGGATGGGAGGATCGAGAAGATGGGATGGCTGAGATGTAGAGGTCGGATGAGAGGAGAGGAGAAGATAAAACAGTGTTCTTCACTAATTTCGAGATGGGGGCCACTTTCACCAACAGTCTGGTGCAGGCTATATGGGGGGGGGGGGGTCTTTGTCTTTTTGTGGAAAGTGTTGTAATTTCCATTGTGCTTGTTGCCACCTTCCACCAACGCAGTAGCAGCAACAAAATCCCCAAATATAGAGCAGCGTTCTTCATTCATTTTCAGAGGGGGTGGTGGTGGTGGTGGGGGGGGGGAGCCTGCTTCCGCCGATAAGACATCATCAGCGTGAGCGAGTGCCACCACACACGTGACACCATTGGGGGCTTTTGACAGCAGTGCGACGATCATGATGATGGGGAGAGGGGTCGGGGGGGGGGGTGTTCTCACTCTTTGTGGATTGTCAAGTCAGGGGGCCGAGCTAAAGGCCATCAGGGGCCGCCAGTAGCCCGCGGGGAGGAGGGACGATGAGGATGTTGGCCCTGCGATCTGGGCGAGCAGTTCACTGGCTTCTCGGAGAGAGACGGCGGCAGCAAAGTAAAGAAATGCCACCAAATAAATAAAAAATGAGTCAATAATTAATACATCGTTCGCCGGCGTGGGTCTCGTTTCCTTTGTTCGTCAGCTCAACTTCAAAGCTCACGGCCCACTCAGAACGTTCCCGCCACTTACTGCCAGGCCACGCGGTTGTGAGAAAAATGAATAAAAACTCTTTGGTTCTTTCGGTGAAGTCACGTAGGTAGAAAAATTGAGTAGAATAAAAAATAAAAAATCACGACGTTTCGATCGCAACACAAGCGGCCGTCCTCAGGCGGTCCAGCAGTTCCACCGCGGATTCTTATTTGTTTCCGCCTGAGGACGACCGCTTGTGTTGCGATCGAAACGTCGTGATTTTTTTTTTCTACCTACGTGACTTCACCAAAAGAACCAAAGAGTATGGATTCGTGCAGTCACGGAAGCTTCAAATCAAAAATGAATACATACCCGTGGCTTCATTTCTTTTAAATAAATAAACACATCGAGCCGCGAGCCAATACTTACTTTTTAATCTTTATCTTAGTGGATTTGCACGGTCACTTAAAATAAATATCGCCAATAATGTATCTTTATTGCGCATAGTATTGCCGTAAACAACAACAACAACAAAGACGACGACGATGATCATCGTCGTGGTCGTCATCGTCGGTGTCGTCACGAGCACGTGACCTTTGCGGGCGGGCCAAGGTCACGAGAAGCAAGGAGGGTGAAACCTTGCGGAGCCGACTCAACCAAATATTCGCGGGGCGATTTTGGAGCCCCCCCTCCCCCCCACTAAAAGGTATATAAATATATATCTATTAATATATACATCGCTACTGTTTGGTTCTTTCGGTAAAGTCACGGAGATAGAAAATGATTACATCACAAGCGACCGTATTCAGGTGAGAGAGAGAGGAAGCTACCGAAACAAGGTCTCATGTCGGCCCGAGATGGTGCAGCCTACAACACATTGTCCTGCGGAGGGAGCTGATAGGCACGTTGGGTTGCTCGGTCAATGGCCTGCAGGGTCAACGGCGGCGTGGTGTATTCCGCAAATATGCCCGACTGTGAGAGCGGGCACAAGCCGGCGTGAGTAGGTTAAACGTTGAGTTTTATAAGGGCACCACGGGGTGACCAGCCCCTCCCCACCCATCCCCACCCTCCCCACCCAGCCCCTCCCCACCCTCCCCACCCAGCCCCTCCCTGCACGACGGACACAATAATCCCCTGTGGGCTGGTGTAACCAGGAGGTTCCTACCAGTATAAGACCTCGTGTGTCAGTTGCTTTCTCTCTCTCATCTGCAGACGGTCGCTTGTGTTGCGATCGAAACGGCGTGATCGATTAATGTTCGACCTGCGTGACTTCACCAAAGCTTCGAATCAAGATATCAATCGCTCTCATCATGAACCCAGAATTAGCAAAAAAAGGTAATAACACCGGACGATGCACGGGACGTGGCCCCAGCAGTATCATCGCGCAATTAAGTGGGAATTATTACGGGGCATTAAATACGTCTGTTTGAAGCCAGATACGACGCCAGCGAAACAATGGCGAAGAAGCGTGGTGGTGGTGGTGGTGGTGGCGGTGTTGGTGCTGGCGGTGGTGGTGGTGGTGGCGGTGATGACAGTGGTGGTGGCGATGGTGGTGGCGATGGTGGTGGCGGTGGTGGTGGTGGCGGTGATGACAGTGGTGGCGATGGTGGTGGCGGTGGTGGTGGCGGTGGTGGTGGCGGTGGTAGTGGTGGCAGTGGGGGTGGCGATGGTGATGGCGGTAGTGGTGGCGATGGTGGTGGTGACGGTGACGACAGTGGTGGTGGTGGTGGTGGCGGTGGTAGTGGTGGCAGTGGCGATGGTGGTGGCGATGGTGGTGGCGATGGTGGTGGCGGTGGTGGTGGTGGCGGTGATGACAGTGGTGGTGGTGGCGATGGTGGTGGCGATGGTGGTGGTGGCGGTGGTGGTGTTGGTGCTGGCGGTGGTGGTGGTGGTGGCGGTGATGACAGTGGTGGTGGTGGTGGTGGCGATGGTGGTGGCGATGGTGGTGGCGGTGGTGGTGGTGGCGGTGATGACAGTGGTGGCGATGGTGGTGGCGGTGGTGGTGGCGGTGGTAGTGGTGGCAGTGGGGGTGGCGATGGTGATGGCGGTAGTGGTGGCGATGGTGGTGGTGACGGTGACGACAGTGGTGGTGGTGGCGGTGGTAGTGGTGGCAGTGGCGATGGTGGTGGCGATGGTGGTGGCGATGGTGGTGGCGGTGGTGGTGGTGGCGGTGATGACAGTGGTGGTGGTGGCGATGGTGGTGGCGATGGTGGTGGTGGCGGTGGTGGTGTTGGTGCTGGCGGTGGTGGTGGTGGTGGCGGTGATGACAGTGGTGGTGGTGGTGGCGATGGTGGTGGCGATGGTGGTGGCGGTGGTGGTGGTGGCGGTGATGACAGTGGTGGCGATGGTGGTGGCGGTGGTGGTGGTGGCGGTGGTGGCGGTGGTGGTGGCGGTGGTGGCGGTGGTGGTGGTGGTGGCGGTGGTGGTGGCGGTGGTGGTGGAGGTGGCGGTGGTGGTGGCGGTGGTGGTGGCGGTGGTGGTGGTGGTGGTGGCGGTGGTGGTGTTGGTGCTGGCGGTGGTGGTGGTGGCGGTGATGACAGTGGTGGTGGTGGCGATGGTGGTGGCGGTGGTGGTGGCGGTGGTGGTGGCGGTGGTAGTGGTGGCAGTGGGGGTGGCGATGGTGATGGCGGTAGTGGTGGCGATGGTGGTGGTGACGGTGATGACAGTGGTGGTGGTGGTGGCGGTGGTAGTGGTGGCAGTGGCGATGGTGGTGGCGATGGTGGTGGCGGTGGTGGTGGCGGTGGTGGTGGTGGCGGTGATGACAGTGGTGGTGGTGGCGATGGTGGTGGCGGTGGTGGTGGCGGTGGTGGTGGTGGCAGTGGGGGTGGCGATGGTGATGGCGGTAGTGGTGGCGATGGAGGTGGTGACGGTGATGACAGTGGTGGTGGTGGTGGCGGTGGTAGTGGTGGCAGTGGCGATGGTGGTGGCGGTGGTGGTGCGGGGAGCGGCGGTGCAGCGGTTAGCGCTCTGCGCTACAAAACCCTCAGAAACCCGAGTTCGATTCCCGCTCACGGCCACCAACACGAGTGATGTTCATCAGAACCAGTCCTGGCTGAGCTTCCCCTAGGTCGACTCAGACCCAAACGATTCCCTGGTGCGATATGTCAACATCGCAACTGTGACGATAAAGACTGCTGGGCGTGGTGTCCCAGGACTCCAACTGGGGGATTCGTAGCGCATTGCGCTAACCACTGCGCCACTACCTCCCCCCCCCCCCCCCTTCCCGGCACACCACACACAACTTTCAAATATCAGACATTCATTAATACGCTACGGATTGGTTTGGGAACATTTGCGCCCGGAGACTCCGTCTGGGTCTCGGAGGAGGAGGTGGAGAGACAGGCAAGGAGCGACGTCTCCACCCCCCACCCACCCAGATCCCTTCGTCCCAAAAATGACCCCAGAGATGGGTTTGGCCGGCAGCTTTCCTCTTTTTTATTTTTTACGATCAGAGGAAACAAGAAGATGCTCGGTGTAGTCGGCACTTTGCTTCGTTCATCATTTCGATTTTTTGGTTTTTTATATAATGATTTGCTTTATGTAGCCCCCCCCCCCCTTTTTTTTAATGAAAGATTTCACAAAAGATTTCACTCGACACGTGACCCCGGTGAGGGGGTGGCGGGGACGTCGAAGAGGGTGCAGCGGTTGCTAAATAATTAAATAAGCACTCCTATATGCAAATGTGATTAATGTTTTGATTTAAACGCTCATTGAAACACATGCGGGTGTAAATGATTTATTACTCCATCACCTCCTCCACTCCCACTCCACAAAGTCGCTCCCTCCCTCTCCCTCCCTCCCTCTCCCTCCCTCTCCCTCCATCTCCCTCCCTCCCTCCCTCCCTCTCTCTCTCTGCCCATCGCTGTAATTTCTACCACATTATTCACGGCCAATCATTGTGGGCCAGGAGGTTGGGGGTGGTTTGGGGGGGTGGTTTGGGGGGGGGTGGTTTGGGGGGGTGGTTTGGGGGGGGGGTGGAGGGGAGGGGGGCGGCAGGATGGGGGAGGTGGGGGTCGAGGTGGAAGCAGGCGCGGGGGTGGGGGGGTTGCTACTGCTGCGGGTAATTTTGTGCCGCAATTACAAATTAAAGTGGATAAAATTACTGCCGGGATATTCGCGAGAAGTGGCGGAGTGGTGCGTGTTGCTTGGCGGGGCGCTGGGGCAGAGGCGGGAGAGGGGAGGGTGCGACCAAGGCGGGGGAGGGGGGGGTGGAAGGGGTGGGGAGTGTCTCGCATGTCAGGTCACGAGAGGTCACGAGAGGTCACGGGAGGTCAACACTCAAGTTTCGAGCGGATTCTCTCCTCTGGGTCGAAATCGCCCCAGACCGCGTGGCAAAGCGTTGCGGCTGGACCGCGGTTGTCTGGCAAACAGTGAAACGTAACCCAGCCCCCCTCCCTCCCTCCCCCCACGTCAATAGGGAGTGATCGATCGTTGCGTTGATCATCGATTAGCGTGAGAGAGTTCTGTGCTCCTCCTCCCGTGCTCTCCACGTGCACGTGGTTTGCAGGGTTAGAGCACCGGGCAGAGAAGGGAGATACACAAAAAGAGAGGACCCGTGTAGCCTGTAACAGACTGTAGGGGCAAGTGCTGTTAGCGAGCACCAATGAAGGCCGGAACGGTACACGAGGGTGTGCGTGGCCAGCACCACGCCCGACCGCCTTTGTCTCCCTACTGGCGATGTTTACCACACACCGCACCAGCTCCTTACTTGAGGCTGAGTCGACCTAAGGGAGGCCCAGGACCGGTTCAGATAATCGTCAATAGTGATGGCCTTGAGTGGTGCGCTAACCACTGCGCCACCGCTCCCCACGTGTGTACAAAGACAAAATTCCCTCAAATAGCCTTAACAGACTGTAGGGGCAAGTGTTGTTAGCGAGCACCTATGAAGGCCGGAACGACACACGAGGGGGTGGGTGGCCAGCACCACGCCCGACCGCCTTTGTCTCCCCAGTGGCAATGTTTACCACACACTGCACCCGGTACTCATTTGAGGCCGAGTCGACCTAGGGGAGGCCCAGGACCGGTTCAGATAATCGTCACTGGGTGTTGGCCATGAGCGGGAATCGAACCCGTGTCGCCGGGTTCATAGCGCAGCGCGCTAGCCCCTACACTACCCCTCCCCACACACATACACACAGACACACACAGACACACACACACGCACAGACACACACACAACCTATTTCTGTTATTGCGAAATTCAAGACTCCTTCAAAATGCACTCTGGGGAAAGGTTACGGCCCAAATTACGTTCACGCATTTGTGCTCGCGAATTGATATTCCTGCCGGCAGGGGCCACCAATGCGCTCACGGGGTGGCATCGGCGCTGGCGGGTCAATTGCATTTCGAGGGCTCTGCTCGGGGCCAGCCACGGCCACACAAACCCAGAGGCCGCGAGCGCGCAGCAGCACACGCCGCGTGCCAAGGGGGCGCCCTACGGCCACTGAGCGTGTGGGAGTGTGGTAGGGAGACAAAGGCGGCCGGGCGTGCCGACATCCATTCCCGCTCACGGTCACCACCACCAGTGACCAGTGTCTGGACCGGTCCTAGATCTCCCCCCCCCCCCCACCCGATAGGTTGACTCAGCATCAAATGATTGCCGAGTACGATGGGTAAACATCGCCAAGAGGGAGACGAAGGCGGCCGCGCGTGGTGCTTTGACAACCACGTCCCCTCGTGTGCCGTGCCGGCCTTCGTAGGCGCTGCTACTCGCTAACAGCACTTGCCCCAACAGTCTGATTAGAGGCTATACGGGGAATATTTGTCTTTGTTGTTGTCACCTGAGTCGGTCAACCCATGGCACCTGCTGGGTCTGTCCCGTGACCTCCTGCCACACTCCATGTGGCCTCAAAGCGCACCTAGCCTGGCACAGTCTACGTCTCCCTGTGCAAGTCTACGGGTCCCTGTGTGAGTCTATGGGTCTCCGTGTGAGTCTTTGGGTCTCTGTGTGAGTCTATGGGTCTCTGTGTGAGTCTATGGGTCTCTGTGTGAGTCTTTGGGTCTCTGTGTGAGTCTATGGGTCTCTGTGTGAGTCTATGGGTCTCTTTGTGAGTCTACGGGTCTCTGTGTGAGTCTACGGGTCTCTGTGTGAGTCTATGGGTCTCTGTGTGAGTCTATTGGTCTCTTTGTGAGTCTATGGGTCTCTTTGTGAGTCTATGGGTCTCTGTGTGAGTCTATGGGTCTCTGTGTGAGTCTATGGGTCTCTGTGTGAGTCTATGTGTCTCTGTGTGAGTCTATGGGTCTCTGTGTGAGTCTTTGGGTCTCTATGTGAGTCTTTGGGTCTCTGTGTGAGTCTATGGGTCTCTGTGTGAGTATATGGGTCTCTGTGTGAGTATATGGGTCTCTGTGTGAGTCTTTGGGTCTCTGTGTGAGTCTATGGGTCTCTGTGTGAGTCTATGGGTCTCTGTGTGAGTATATGGGTCTCTGTGTGAGTCTATGGGTCTCTGTGTGAGTCTTTGGGTCTCTGTGTGAGTCTATGGGTCTCTGTGTGAGTGTATGGGTCTCTGTGTGAGTCTTTGGGTCTCTGTGTGAGTATATGGGTCTCTGTGTGAGTCTATGGGTCTCTGTGTGAGTCTATGGGTCTCTGTTTGAGTCTATGGGTCTCTGTGTGAGTCTATGGGTCTCTGTGTGAGTCTATGGGTCTCTGTGTGAGTCTATGGGTCTCTGTGTGATTCTTTGGGTCTCTGTGTGAGTATATGGGTCTCTGTGTGAGTCTATGGGTCTCTGTGTGAGTCTATGGGTCTCTGTGTGAGTCTATGGGTCTCTGTGTGAGTCTATGGGTCTCTGTGTGAGTCTATGGGTCTCTGTGTGATTCTTTGGGTCTCTGTGTGAGTATATGGGTCTCTGTGTGTCTATGGGTCTCTGTGTGATTCTTTGGGTCTCTGTGTTAGTCTATGGGTCTCTGTGTGATTCTTTGGGTCTCTGTGTGAGTATATGGGTCTCTGTGTGAGTATATGGGTCTCTGTGTGAGTCTATGGGTCTCTGTGTGAGTCTATGGGTCTCTGTGTGATTCTTTGGGTCTCTGTCTGAGTAGTCTATGGGTCTCTGTGTGAGTCTATGGGTCTCTGTGTGAGTCTATGGGTCTCTGTGTGAGTCTATGGGTCTCAGACCATCACCATGGTTATTACCATCAGCGTTGTGACGTCACTGTCACCCAGACCATCACCATGGCTACTCCCATCATCATTGTGACGTCACTGTCACCCAGACCATCACCATGGTTACTCCCATCAGCGCTCGCGAAGTGTTTGGGGTGGTGGGGGGTATCGTGCTGTGGGGGGGAGGGGGTGAGGGGAGGGGCGGGGCGGTCTGCCAGTCATCTCAGTCAATCAACCCGTGGCACTCCTTGGGTGTTTCTAGATTCGAAGTTTTCGTGACTGCAAGGATTCATACTCTTTGCGTTTTTTCGGTAAAGTCACGTAGGTAAAAAATAAATGAAAGCACAACGACATAAAATCACGACGTTTCGAAGGCAACACAAGCTTCCGTCTTCAAGTGGAGCAGTCACAGCAAAATGACTGTATCAAGTGAAGAGAGCTCTAAGAGACACCACCTTATATACTGGTTACGGGGAGGGGGGAGGAGCCAGGATGGGCCGTGGGGGGGGGGTGTAAGCTGGTGAGGTGACGCCTGGAGCTGCAGCTGGGTGTCTGTCCCGTGACCTCGTGGCAGCAGCGAGCCTTCGACTCTTCGAGTGGCCTCGCAGCGCACGTGGCGCCCCGACGACGAGCGCCGTGGCGACTGGAACACCGTCGGCAGGTCCCGCGGGAACTTCGCCGCGTTTGTCGTCGTCGTCTCTCTTGTCGTCGTCGAAGCTCGCACCGTCAATATTTCAATTCGAGCAAAAAGCCACCGACTACCAGCAGCAGTCATGCACACACATTCTGTGGATCGGTCTCGTCGTCCTCATTACGAGTCGTGGGCACGAAAGAGGCTCCACTGCTGCGTGGGTCTGCCTCGGGCTCCGTGTTCTGTGCGGCACGGTGCTGAGATGTTAACTCCCTCGCCCTGTGTGCAGGAGGTCGTGGGTTCGATTCCGACCTTGACGCCTGCTGATGTATATTTGGAGTTTGCGTGTCTCTCTCTCTCATCATCATCACGGTAACTAGGAGATGTTAACTCCCTCGCCCTGTGTGCAGGAGGTCGTGGGTTCGATTCCGACCCTGACGCCTGCTGATGTATATTTGGAGTTTGCGTGTCTCTCTCTCTCTCATCATCATCACGCTGGCTAGGAGATGTTAACTCCCTCGCCCTGTGTGCAGGAGGTCGTGGGTTCGATTCCGACACTGACGCCTGCTGATGTATATTTGGAGTTTGCGTGTCTTTCTCTCTCTCTCATCATCATCACGGTGGCTAGGAGATGTTACCTCCCTCGCCCTGTATACAGGAGGTCGTGGATATGATTCCGACCATGACGCCTGCTCTATGTTTTGAGTTTGTGTGTGTCTCTCTCTCTCTCCCCGTGGTCGCGTGGATTTTTTCTCCTGGTCCTCCGGTTGTTTTCCTCTCCACATTTAGAAACAGCATCACGCGTTATCGATGATTTTTGCTGCAATGCATTTCCAAATGATAAGCCACTTTGTTGCACTATCATTTGTGACAGCCGGGTCGCTTCCCAGCGTGCCTTACCTGCTACAATAAAACAAACAAAAAAACAGTAAACAGTTTGATATGCCAGCTGATTCATTTTCCGTCGTCACGATGCGCAGATCAAACCATTGGCAACACAAAACACGCCTGCTTCACCGCCACACGTTCACCATGGAGGTGTCCGAGCAGTCGGCCGCGACCTCTTGGCCGGGGAAAGTGCTGGTCAGCGAGCACCTATTAAGAAGGCCAGCTCGGCGCACGCGAGCGTGTGTACGTGTTCGGACCAAACACCGCCGCCACAGTGTCCAGATTCATATTCTTAGGTTTTTTCGGTAAAGTCACAAAGGTAAAAAAAATTTAAATTAATAAAAGTAAAATAAAATAAAAATAAAAAATCACGACGTTTCGGAAGCAACACAAGCTTCCGTCTTCAGGTGGAACCGTCACAGCCACGACAGCTGTATCAAGTAAATGAGAGATTACAAGAGCTACCACTCCGTATATATAATGGTTGAAGAGGGGAAGGGCCAAGTACGGCACACGTTTTTATTAATATGGTAAGGTGAGGCTTAAGACTAAGAATAGACTGCATAACAAAAGACTGAGCCTTTGTTATGGAGAGGTGCGGTTTGTGACTACGCCTAGCCTACATAAAAAAGTGTGAAAAAAGAAAAAACTAAACCTGGTAAAACAAAACTGGCTGTCTATCAATAACCTGTAATAGTTGTCTGTCAAATAAGATGGTCCAAATAAGTGTAGTTAAATCTTTTTTGCATGGTTAATCACATCTTTCCAATGATTACTCAGTTTGTAACCATCATCACGGTTGAAATTATGTCTGCGTTTGTATATTTGTATGGCTTCGTGTACAAACCTTTGATGGTAGCCAGGAGGTTTGCAGAGCACCTTGGTCTCGGAAAAGACAATTTCATGAGAGCCCACAGAGTTGTAGCAATGATCCGCAACGGCCGAAGAATCAGTTCTGCCGTGTTTCAGATCTGACTTGTGCTCGCGGACACGATCAGAAACATGACGTTTCGTTTCTCCAATGTAGCAATCACCACAAATGCAACTCAATTTGTAGACTCCAGGATACTGTAAGTCAGGAACGACATCCTTCACAGATGGAATCAGATCACGGATTTTATGCACTGTACTGAATCGGACTTGGATCTTATGTTTGTTTAGAATTTTGGAGATCTTTTTGGTCACGCCTGCTATGTATGGTAACGTGATAGTTTTGGTCGGAGTTTCATGTGGCTGTTTCTGTATGGTGGGAGAAACAGCTTGGCGGATGGTGCGGTCAGAGTATCCGTTCATCCTGAGGGCCCGATGTACATGTCTTAATTCACCAGCCAGGTGGTGTTGGTCAGAAATGCCATGGGCTCTGTGGTATAGCGTTTTGATGAGAGAATTATTTTGAGACGGCCGTTGCCGATCATTGCTACAACTCTGTGGGCTCTCATAAAATTGCCATCGGCAAGTCCACTCAGCTCCACGTCCTCTTGTACCACATCACTCCATCTCTTCTCTAGCCCGTGTCGCGCCCGTTTAGCCCCCTCGATCAGGCCGAACAAAAGCTATTTCGGCATGCGGTGGCTGCGCATGCGGGATACATGACCCAGCCAACGCAGCCTTGCCTGCTGGAGGAGCTAACCGATGGGATATTGCCCAGATCTTTCAAGGATTTATGAGCTCCTCACACAATCCAGCCTGGTTAAACCCAGGATTGATCGTAGGCAGGCCAACCTAAATGTTTCCAACCGGCGAAGATGCTCCATTTGGGGGGTCCACGTTTCGCAAGCGTAGAGAAGGGAGGGAATGACTGTGGCTGAGAAGACTTGAAGCTTCGTGCGGAGCGACAGACCAGGTAGCTTCCACACAGGGTTACGCAACCGATGAAAAGATATTGCCGCTCGACTGATTCTGGGTGAGACCTCTGCTTTTAAACTGGAGCCGGTCATGAAGCACACTGCCCAGGTATGGGAAACTCTCCACTCTCTCCACTACTGCCCCCATCACCGAATGGGAGTTGTGGGGGTGGAGTGTCCGATGGTACAAAATACCCAGGCAGGTGCTTAGTTTTGGTGGGGCTGATGGTAAGGCCCCACCTCTTAGTGGCACGCTCCAGTCTCAGCAGCAGCGTCTCCAACTCCTTCTCTGAATGAGCAGCTATTGCCAAATCATCGGCATACATAACGTGGTTGACCAATAGGGAGCCATCCCATTATCGCACCCGGGCATCGATCAGCCTCCCATTATATCTGTACCAAATAGAGATTCCCCGGTACAGCTATTGAAGGCTTCACGAACTACGTGGTCAAAATAGATGTTAAATAATGTGGGAGCCAGAGGACATCCCTGTTGCACCCCAAGGTGTACAGGGAAAGGCCCTGACTCCCGGCCACGTAGTTTAACCTGTGCCCGCTCACCCTCATGAAGGTCCTTAATGATCGTGAGCAGAGGGTCAGGGACTCTGAAAGCACGAAGAACAACCCAGAGCCCAGGCCTACTGATGGTATCATAGGCCTTGACCAGGTCAATAAAGCAAAGATGTAGGTCATCTTGAAATTCCTTACACCTCTGCTGTAGCAGACAGACCGAAATAATGGCATCTGTGCAGAACCGCTCTTTACTGAAACCGCATTGGGGCTCCGCAAGCCTCTCCTCAGCGTGCCTAGCAAGGCGATGTTGAATAATCCTTGCCAAGACCTTTCCCGGCACACTGAGGAGTGAGATGCCCCTGTAGTTGTTACAGTCTGTGCGGTCCCCCTTCTTAAAGAGGGGGACCACCAGGGCATCCTTCCAATCCTGCGGAACCCGTCCAGTGGTCCAGACTGTTGTTATGATGTCATATAGGGCAGTCTTTGCACAAACGCCACCCTCCCTCAGAATTTTGCTTGGGAGATCATCTCTGCCCGGTGCCTTTCCTGGTCTCAGACTGCGGATCGCCTTCAGTACTTCCTCAACAGATGGCACCTCAGCCAGCCACTCACAGGGGGTGACCTCTTCCAATATTTCAGGCACCGCAGCCTCAGCAGGGTTATCCCCACTTTGTGCCATGATGTTTTCCTGGCTGAGGGATTTCCTCTCCCCCAAGACCTCAAAGAAATGCTAGGCAAATCTGCAAACCTGTACCTGGGGGTCGGAGATTGGATAACCGTTTTTTCCCCTAATGATGGTAATAGGTGTGGTGCTGCAGGTTACTTTTTTGATGGAGTTAAATAGTGATTTGTGATCGCGGGCCACTGAGGCAAACTCCATCTCCTCAGCAACCCGCGACCACCACCCATCCTTGCAGCGCCTTACGGCTCTCCGAACCTCCGAGCGAAGGCTCCGGTAAGCCTCCTCATTCTCTGACGTGGGTTGCTGTAGCCGATGAGAGTGGGCCTGTCGCTTTTTCTCAACTATCCTGAACACCTCCTCTGTCAGCCAGGGTTTCTGGGGAGGTCTGGACTGCATATCCAAAGCAGCCATTACAGCTGCATGAGTCACAGTCCTAAACCTCGCCCATTTACCCTCGACATCAGGAGGAGTGGGGGACGATGCCAACCCCAGCTGCAAGCGATGATGAAATTATCGCTTGCAACTTTCATCAGCTAACTGAGACCAGGCCACTTTAGGTTGGAATAGGGTCCTGGGTGTACACCCGCCACCGGAGTGGAAGAATGGCAGGTGCATCTTACAGATGACTAGTCGATGGTCAGAGGGCAGATCAGCTCCACGGTAGGTCCTGGTGTCAAGGACATGGGCTCGCATCCGCTGGTCCGTCACTATGTAGTCCAGCAGATGTTCTTGCTTGGACCCAGGATGCATCCATGATGTTGTGTGGATGCGCCGATGCCGGAAGAGCGTGTTGGTTATTACAAGCCCATGGGCTGCACAACAATCTAGCAGCCTCCTACCGTTGTTATTGAGCTGATCTGGCCCATGCCTTCCAATCACTCCAGACCAGGTGCCAGCATCATGACCAACTCGGGCATTGAAGTCACCCAACAAGATGACTCTGTCCCGAGTGGTCATTTTAGCCAGCACCTGTGACAGGAGGTCATAGAAGGCATCTGACTCATCGGCTTTGCCTGCATCCCTCCACGGATGTACGTCTTCGGTGGGGGCATAAGTAACCACGACCACCACTCCTCTCCTCCGGTTGATGGGAAGGCGAGCCCAAAGTAGCCTGGGGCTTACAGCTTCCCACACCTCACCGCCACGCTCCCACACCCCTTCATTCTTTTGTTCAGAAGAAGAGCCACACCCTGTTGTTTGGCAGTCTCCTGCCCCGAGTAGAGGACTGTCCACCCCTCATGGTGAAAGGAGCCAGAACCGGTCCACCGGACCTCCTGAATGCCACAGAGATCCAGGCGGTACCAGTCCAGCTTCCGACAAAGGAGTGGCAGCCTCTCCTCCGCAGTGAGCGTTCGAACATTCCACGTGGCCATCCGTAGTGGCTTTTCGTTGTTTCTGGAGGAGCCCCGAGGATGAAGATTCAATCTCCTGGCTCCGCCAATTGGGGTTTGGCCAGGAGACGTCATAGACGCCTGTCCCCCTGGGGCTTCCGGCACACTTATTAGTTACATATTTATGTTTAAGTCGTTGTTTCCTGGTAATGAATTGAAGGTGGAGGGTTTACCAGCCCCTCGCACCCGTCCAGAGCCCACGTTTAGCCACTGTGGTGGTCACAGACGCCATGAGGGGAGAGGCCAATGGGCATTGGCCTTTTCCCCACAGCACTGTCCACGAACGAGTTCCCCGTGCGGCACCGCAAGGAGGTAGGGGGTTGTTTTACCGGACACAGACGCACTCACACACACACAGACACACACACAGACACTCACACAGACACTCACACAGACACTCACACAGACACTCACACAGACACACACACAGACACTCACACAGACACTCACACAGACACTCACACAGACACACACACAGACACACACACAGACACTCACACAGACACTCACACAGACACTCACACAGACACTCACACAGACACACACACAGACACTCACACAGACACTCACACAGACTCACACACAGACACACACACAGACACACACACAGACACTCACACAGACACTCACACAGACACTCACACAGACACTCACACAGACACACACACAGACACTCACACAGACACTCACACAGACACTCAAACAGACACACACACAGACACACACACAGACACACACACAGACACTCACACAGACACACACACAGACACACACACAGACACACACACAGACACTCACACAGACACTCACACAGACACTCACACAGACACTCACACAGACACTCACACAGACACACACACAGACACACACACAGACACACACACAGACACTCACACAGACACTCACACAGACACACACACAGACACACACACAGACACACACACAGACACTCACACAGACACACACACAGACACACACACAGACACACACACAGACACTCACACAGACACACACACAGACACTCACACAGACGCACTCACACACAGACACACACACAGACACTCACACAGACACTCACACAGACGCACTCACACACAGACACTCACACAGACACTCACACAGACACTCACACAGACACTCACACAGACACTCACACAGACACTCACACAGACACTCACACAGACACACACACAGACACTCACACAGACACTCACACAGACACTCACACAGACACACACACAGACACACACACAGACACTCACACAGACACACACACAGACACACACACAGACACACACACAGACACACACACAGACACGCCTCGCTCTCTCTCTCCGTCTTCCTTTAAATACAATCCTCGGGTCAAGGAGGGGGGTTACAATATTCGCAGAAGGTGCTGGCGGTGGTGGGAGGGTTGCTGAAGGGGGGGGGGGGGCGGTGAGGGGAGTGTGGTGGGGGGGAAATTGAGATTCTGCATCGCCCAGAGCCAATGGTCTCCGTGCCTCCACGATCATTGCCCCAGACTCCTCGAGGCACTCTCCCTCTGTCCCCCTCTCTCTCCCTCGCTCACTCCCCCCCCTCTCGCTCCCCCCTCTCTCCCCTCGCTCTCTCCCAGCAGATATTAAAGTGTCCACAGAAGTCATCGTTAAACAGAGGCGCAAAGCTCTAATGACAGTATAATAGTGATTGATGTGAGCCTGTCTGGGTGATATTAAAAAAATAGCGGCAGGAGGGGGGTTGGTGGTGGTGATGGTGGTGGTGGGGAGTGTTATCAAAGGTTGGGAAGCGGCAGCATTTGATAGGAGGATGATGGTGGTGGTGGTGATGATGATGGGGAGCGGTGGCGCAGCAGTTAGCGCGCTACGCTACGATCCGGGCGTGCCGAAATCCATTCCCGCTCACGGCCACCACCACCAGTGACCATTGTCTCTGAACCTGTCCTAGATCTCCCCCCCACCCCCTTCCTCCCTCTAGGTTGACTCAGCATCAAATGATTGCCGAGTACAATGGGTACGCATCGCCAGGAGAGAGACAAAGGCGGCCGCGCGTGGTGCTTTGACAACCACACCCCCCCCCCCTCGTGTGCCATGCCGGCCTTTGTAGGGCCATGCTTACCGCACTTGCCCCAACAGTCTGTTGGAGGCTATACGGGGGATCTTTGTCTTTGGTGGAGGTAGTGGCCGTGACGGGAACTGGATAAGGGAGAGTGGTGGTTGGTGAGTGGTGGGTGGAGAGTGGTGGGTGGAGTGTGGTGGGTGGACAGTGGTGGGTGGAGAGTGGTGGGTGGAGTGTGGTGGGTGGACAGTGGTGGGTGGAGTGTGGATCTCACCCAACGAGCGTTCCCCAGGTCGCTTCGTGCATCCCTGACCCTGCAACCCCCGCCACTGTTTAATCAGCGCGTGATTATCGTTCGGTGCGTTTCAATCCCCCATCTGCAGCCAATCACACCTCCCGGGTGCGGGGAGGGGTCGATAAACTATGAGGCACCGCCGCTTAGGACAGTCAGCAGCGGTTGTCCTGTGGATTGACTCGCACCCCGCCGTAGGAATGTGGAATTGTCACCACTGGCCCAGGGTAGGGTTGTACGTCTGTCTGCCCGCCGAGTCGCCCTCGAGAATCTATACGAGGAGATGAATTGCACTCATTCTCAATGCTCTCTCACTCGGGCAGGAAACCACGCCGGGTGCGAGTGTGTGAACCGCGCCGGTTGCTCTGTCCGACGTTTCACGGCCACCTCG
>NC_083838.1:8826328-8891820 GCF_015708825.2 Lethenteron reissneri
AGGGGGGGGGTCAAAAATCGTCCAAAATCGCGTGACGTCATTTATGGACGGCCCATAAGATGATGCCAAACACGTTGTATGGCATGTACACGAAAACACGGGGAATGGCTTTAAAAGATAGATAATCTCCGATAGATGTGATGCCATCGGTTCTTCATGTTCTGCAGATGTAGATGCCACTGGTTCTTCATATTCTGCAGATGTAGATTCCACTGGTTCTTCATGTTCTGCAGATGTAGATGCCACTGGTTCTTCATATTCTACAGATGTAGATGCAACTGGTTCTTCATGTTCTGCAGATGTAGATGCCACTGGTTCTTCATATTCTGCAGATGTAGATTCCACTGGTTCTTCACGTTCTACAGATGTAGATGCCACTGGTTCTTTACGTTCTGCAGATGTAAATGCCACTGGTTCTTCATGTTCTACAGATGTAGATACCACTGATTCTTCACGTTCTGCAGATGTAGATGCCACTGGTTCTTTACGTTCTGCAGATGTAAATGCCACTGGTTCTTTACGTTCTGCAGATGTAAATGCCACTGGTTCTTCATGTTCTACAGATGTAGATGCCACTGGTTCTTCATATTCTGCAGATGTAGATTCCACTGGTTCTTCGCGTTCTGCAGATGTAGATGCCGCTGGTTCTTCACGTTCTACAGATGTAGACGCCACTGCGTCTTCATGTTCTGCAGATGACATCAGCGCCATCTATTGGGTGGCGGTTGAACTTACAACTCTGCAACTGATCTTTGAGAGAGGTTTGGTCGTATCTCTGTAACTTCGTAAGTCGAGGATTCACTCCTAAACACCTCTCTGGTCATGGGCTGACGTATGGCCATACTTCACCACGTTTGTCACTGCAAGTTGGTGAAGGCTTTGGCGGGGGGGGGCGAGGGTTTACTAACTGGTTGAGATATAAATTGTCACTAATGTTAGCCGAGGCCGGGAATTCACGATTCGGATCATCCGGATCACAGTGCACAGTGCTGCTAAAAGACCATCTATAAATGACGTCACGCACCTAGGGGGGGGGGGGGTTGAGAAATGTGACGTCACATCAAAATGCGCAACTTTAAATAAATATAGACAACACGTTCTACTTAATTGAATATACGTTTTAATAAATATTTTCTCCTACAACATCAGAGTACAGCGCCACATTAAATACGCACTACAATGACAACAGTTTAAAGCGATTTGAAGCATGTTTTATATTCTTTTTTGGGGTGTGGGCAGATCTTTGTGACGTCATATTTGAGGGGGGTTTGACTTTATGTGACGCCGTGTGACGAGGGGGGGGGGGGGTTCAAAAATCGTCCAAAATCGCGTGACGTCATTTATGGACGGCCCCTAAGATGATACCAAACACGTTGTATGGCATGTACACGAAAACACGGGGAATGGCTTTAAAAGATAGATAATCTCCGATAGATGTGATGTCATCGGTTATTCATGTTCTGCAGATTTACATGCCACTGGTTCTTCATGTTCTTCAGATTAAGATGCAGCTGGTTCTTTACATTCTGCAGATGTAGATGCCACTGGTACTTCACGTTCAGCAGATGTAGATACCACTGGTTCTTCACGTTCTGCAGATGTAGATGCCACTGGTTCTTTACGTTCTGCAGATGTAAATGCCACTGGTTCTTCAAGTTCTACAGATGAAGATGCAACTGGTTCTTCATGTTCTGCAGATGTAGATGCCACTGGCTCTTCAAGTTCTACAGATGAAGATGCCACTGGTTATTCATGTTCTATAGATGTAGATGCCACTGGTTCTTCATGTTCTGCAGATGTAGATGCCACTGGTTCTTCGCGTTCTGCAGATGTAGATGCCACTGGTTCTTCACGTTCTACAGATGTAGACGCCACTGCGTCTTCATGTTCTGCAGATGACATCAGCGCCATCTATTGGGCGGCGGTTGAACTTACAACTCTGCAACTGATCTTTGAGAGAGGTTTGGTCGTATCTCTGTAACTTCGTAAGTCGAGGATTCCCTCCTAAACACCTCTCTGGTCATGGGGTGACGTATGGCCATACTTCACCACGTTTGTCACTGCGAGTTGGTGAAGGCTGTGGCGGGGGGGGGGCGAGGGTTTACTAGCTGGTTGAGATATCAATTTCCACTAATGTTAGCTGAGGCCGGGAATTCACAATTCGGATCATCTGGATCACAGTGCACAGTGCTGCTAAAAGACCATCTATAAATGACGTCACACACCTAGGGGGGGGTTGAGAAATGTGACGTCACATCAAAATGCGCAACTTTAAATAAATATAGACAACACGTTCTACTTAATTGAATATTCTTTTTAATAAATATTTTCTCCTACAACATCAGAGTACATCGCCACATTAAATACGCACTACAATGACAACAGTGTAAAGCGATTTGAAGCATTTTTTATATTGGCGGGGGGCAGATCTTTGTGACGTCATGTTTGAGGGGGGGTTGATTTTTTGTGACGCCGTTTGACGAGGGGGGGGGGGTAAAAAATCGTTCACAATCGCGTGACGTAATTTATGGATGGCTCCTAAGATGATGCCAAACACGTTGTTTGGCATGTACACTAAAACACGGGGAATGGCTTTAAAAGATAGATAATCTCCGATAGATGTGATGCCTTCGGTTCTTCATGTTCTGCAGATTTATATGCCACTGGTTCTTCATGTTCTGCAGATGTAGATGCCACTGGTTCTTCACGTTGTGCAGATTTAGATGCCACTGGTTCTTCATGTTCTGTAGATGTAGATGCCACTGGTTCTTCACGTTCTGCAGATGTAAATGCCACTGGTTCTTCACGTTCAGCAGATTAAGATGCGGCTGGTTCTTTACATTCTGCAGATGTAGATGCCACTGGTTCTTCAAGTTCTACAGATGTAGATGCCACTGGTTCTTTACGTTCTACAGATGTCACTGGTTTTTCAAGTTCTACAGATGTAGATGCCACTCGTCCTTCACGTTCTGCAGATGTAGATGCCACTGGTTCTTCATGTTCTGCAGAAGGAGATGCCACTGGTTCTTCACGTTCTGTAGATGTAGATGCCACTGGTTTTACACTTTCTGTAGATGTAAATGCCACTGGTTCTTCGTGTTCTACATATGTACAGTGAGGGAAAAAAGTATTTGATCCCCTGCTGATTTTGTACGTTTGCCCACTGACAAAGAAATGATCAGTCTATTATTCTCTTCCACGTCGCGACGAGCATCTCGGAGCGAGGCGGAAGCGCCCCGCGCTGGACACGAGGCAGGGACGTGGTGGAGGGTCTGGGTGGATTGAAAACAAAAAAACTTTCGGCGTTGTTTCAAGCGTCGGTCCGGAAGATCCGACAGAACCCGGTGATCTTTTTTGGGATTTCAGGTCCAGTGAGCGAACCGGAATCAGAATATTTACAGACTGCAGGGAGGAATCCGATGAGCTATGAAGCTTTTTAATCAACAGATGTCCAGTAGGGGCACGGGGTAAGAGCGTCACAACAACAAACAGTGACACAAACACGATAGGAGTGCAAAGTCCAATAAAGGTAAACAAACCACACACAAACATAAATAAATACAACAACTAAACCATCCCCATCCTAACCAGACAAAGCCCACTGAGGCATCAACTGAATTGTTCAGAAGTGACCTGGCCACAAATGATAGCTCAACAAAGTGGCACCATCATTTGAACATTCAGAGCTGCAAAACAACCGAAATACGTCTGAACGCGAGTTTCTAAATGTGGAGGGGAAACCCGGAGGGACTCGGAGACAAAAATCCACGCGACCACGGGGAGAGAGACACGCAGAGTCCAAATACACAGCAGGCGTCAGGGTCGGGATCTAACCCAGGACCTCCTGCACACCAGGCGAGGTAGTTAACATCTCCTAGCCACCGTGATGATGATGAGAGAGGGACACGCAGACTTCAAATATACAGCAGGCATCAGGGTCGGAATCGAACCCACGACCTCCTGTATACCAGGCGAGGTAGTCAACATCTCCTTGCCACCGTGATGATGATGAGAGAGACACGCAGACTCCAAATATACAGCAGCAGGCGTCAAGGTCGGGATCTAACCCACGACCTCCTGCATACCAGGCGAGGGAGTGAACATCTCACCACCGTGGTGCCCCATTAAATCAACCACCTCACAGTATCGCGGGCAACTTCCACGGACATCATCCCAGTTGTTGGATCCTTGTCGACTCGTGGAGAAGTGGGTATTGGACTTCAGTGGACAAAGAGCTTGGTGGCTCGTCGGATTTCTCCGGGATAAAATAGAGATTCTGATCCTGTTATGTCCCCCAGCCACCCATTTTCCTCTCGCACGCCCAACTCTCGCAAGGGGTTGGTGCATCACTCGGGAGAGGGGGATGGGGCGAACGTGAAACTCATGAGAGTCGGTCAGGGGGTGGCAGCGTAGCTTGTGGGTCTGCGGCGTCGTCTGTGATCGTCGGATTCTGTGAGCGCACACGCGCGGATTCTCCATCTGGATTCTCTGTTTTCCTCTGACTCGTCACAAACAAAAACCAAAAAACCCCGCTCCCTTCAACCGGGACCAGACGTTCTAAACAACGCTTCCAAATCCTCCCATTAGCGGTGAAGTATGGTCAGACAGCACGTGGTGCGCGCGACCATACTTCAGGTGTTGACCGAGAGAGAGAGAGATGGAAAGCGATCGATCAAAAGCGATCGATCCATTGAGAGATGGAGAGCGATCGATACATCGAGAGATGGAAAGTGATCAATCCATTGAGAGATGGAGAGTGATCGATCCATCGAGAGATGGAAAGCAATCGATCAAAAGCGATCAATCCCTCAAGAGATGGAAAGTGATCGATCCATCGAGAGATGGAAAGCGATCGATCCATCGAGAGATGGAAAGCGATCGATCCATCGAGAGAAGGGAAAGCGATCGATCCATCGAGAGATGGAAAGTGATCGATACATCGAGAGATGGAAAGCGATCGATCCATCGAGAGATGGAAATCAATCGATCCATCCTCGACCCTCGTCGCCCATTTCTGATCGCTCGCGCGCTCGATTTGTGTCCGGGGGCTGTCGGCGTGAGAGAGTCGGGGGGGGGGGGGGATGAGTGGTGGCACAGCGGTTAGCGTGCGCCACGCTACGCTACCCGGCGACCCAAGTTTCAAATGTCCGCTCACGGCCACCAACACCGGTGACGAATATCTGGGCAGGTCGATGGGCCTCCCCTAGGTCGACTCGGCCTCAAATGAGTACGTGTAAATATCACCACTCGGGGAGACAAAGGCGGCCGGGATGGACGTGCCGGCCTCCATAGGTGCTGCCACTCGCTAACAGCACTTGGCTCAGCAGTCCGTTGAGGCTATGCGTGGGGGATCTTCGTCCGTGTGTGTTTCTGTGTCTCTGTGGGTCCGAATCCTGACGCGCTCATTCCAAGCAGCAGCAGCAGCTCCAAACATCGGGAGGGTAAACAAAAAGTATGTTTTTTTCTTTTTTTATTAACATTCTTCTTTAAAACGTGTAAAAAAAATCACGACGGCCGGTCTCGCCAAGACGTCTCACGTTCTCGCTTCATATCGAATAATAAGTTACCGCGCGAAAAGCTTCAGCAAGCTTACAACAACAACAAAATCAACGAGCTCTCCTGTAGACCCGCCCACATGGGCGTTTGTCCGCGTTCCACAAACACGAAAAATCTCGTTTTAACGCAGTTTTAATATAAAATACACAAATGACAGCCTCACTTCAAAGAAGAGATACTCAATACCGCAATAGTAGGATGTCACGTGAACCGCATCGACCACGATTAAACGTTTCCGAATTCAAAGCTGTCAAACCCGCACGGTTTATCCGAATTCTTGTGCGGGGGAAATCGAGCAAAAATAAATAAATCCACGTTCATCTATTTGTTTGCGTTTCTCCCTCGCGATGGGACTTTGTAGGATAAACGTCGAGATGGTTTATAAGGGCACGGGGTGACTAATCAGGTGCGATTTGGTCCGCAATAAGGTAGGGCGCCGGATAAGGGCTCGACAGCTCAACTGAATGAGCCCGCAGTTTGAGCTCTGGTCGATGAAGCCACGCAAGGGAAGTGCTCCCCCGTGTGGCCTCTGACAGACTGCTGGGGGCAAGTGCTGCTCGTAGCGAGCAGCAGCACCCTATGAAAGCCACCACTGCGGAACACGAAACTGCCGGCCCACTTCAAGCTCCCGTAATCGTGGACGATGCGGTTCCCGAACACACTCGTGTGTGTGTGTGTGTGTACATATATATGCGGTAACATATTACCATACAATTATTTTTGTAATAAATGCCAAAGGCATTTCAGGTCTCACCTCTCAGGGGTTGGGACTCTTCCCAACCCCTGCGGCATAGCTCCGAAAGGAGCCAAACTCTACGACACGCACCTCCGAGATGCTCCGGGCGGTACTGATCGCCCATCGGGGTGGCCAAATAATCGCGCGCGTCACCCCCCCCCCCCCCATGCCCCCCCCCCCTCCTCGATCAGCACCAGCGGTCACGTGGGAACCACCGCCGGGCTGCCCCCCCCTCCCCCCACCACTTAGCGCGGGGCCGCCCTCCCACGGTCCAGAGCGTGGCAACCGCGAGCCATCGTTGGTTGCCGCGTGGCAACCGCGAGGCGTCGTTGGTTGCCGCGTGGCAACCGCGAGGCGTCGTTGGTTGCCGCGTGGCAACCGCGAGCCTCGTGGCTGACACGAGGCCTTGACGCCCCGCGCAACCCAAATCAAACCCCCGCTTGCGCGGCGAGTGCTGCCAACTCAGCGATTTTGTTACCGGGGATTAAGCGGCATTTTTCCCCTCTCTATTTGGCAGTGCGCTAACGGCGGCAACAACCGTGAGTGGCCACGATAGGCAGGAGATGTTAGCTACGTCGCCTGGTATGCATGAGGCCGTGGGTTCGATCCCGACCCTGGAGTTTGCGGTGTCTCTCTCCGGGCCCCTCCAGTTTTCCCCTCCACATTTGGAATCGAAGTCACTCATTTAGAGCATCTGTGCCGCTATATATTTCCACGTGATGGTGATAAGCCCACTTCATTGAGCTATCATTTGTGGCCAGGCCTCTTCTGAAAAGGAACCAGATGGCTCAGTAGTGGGTCATACCTGGTGGAATAAAATAAAAAGTTTAGTTTTTTTTTAGTTGTCTGCGACTCAACGTCGTTGGTGGCCTTTGACCGAAATATTTTTTTTCTGCTCTTTGAACCCACGCCGGCACTTCCATCTCTGCACTCCCGAGCAAGGTTCGACATTTAAGCCGAGAGAGGGAGGGAGCTTTGCTGCCGATAACCAACGAGGCCAAAGTCGACCTGGCAGCCAAGAGCTATTTGCGTTGTTGAGTCTACGTGCCTTTCCCCTGTGCAATACGCACGCCGATTCCCCTCCCCACTTAGTCCAATAGATTGATATAAAATATATAAATAAAATACATAAATTAACGCGCGCACCGAATCACCGTCAAATAATTTACCGAAACCGTCTTTTTTCCACGGGCATATAAATAAAATAAATAGGTCAATAAATACATCGACAACATACGTTAACGTTAAATAAAACAGCGCCAATAAATAATCGCGCAAGTTCGCGCGTCGGTCATTTAACCGACGCGCCCCGCCACGGAGGGTCACAGTCGTGGTCATCGCTGGCAGGTAGCTAAGCCGGCCATTGCGGTTGGTCGCAGCCAACGCGCAGGAGTTGCCAGGGTGCAGCGGGAAGCAAAGCAGCGTGAGCAGCGGAGCTGCATTCTAGCACCGAGCGCTTTTGCCGCAATGCGGCCATGAAATTTCAAGTAGATTTTGGTGCACACGTTGTGAAATAACGAGCGCCTCGTGCCAATCCAACTGCCGGAGGAAACGAATACATTATGAATCTCTTACATTAAATAAGTTGCGCATTTACCGTGGCGTGCCGAGCTGCGACGCGACGCTGGCACGCTTAGCCTCGCGGGAGCCGGCGTCGACCGAACGACGACTCGGTGCAACCGAGTGCGACGTCGGTAACGCGGTGCCACCGCCGCCGCCGTGACGTCGACGCGCTGTAGCAAGCCGCCCGCTAGCCCCAGTAGGCGGGCCGCACACACACGCAGGCCACGGGCACGCGCAGGTACACGTGCGCGTAGGTGTACGTGCCGGGCCGTTGCGGGCACGGCGTGCGGCGCAGGAAGCGCACCGTCTGCTCCACGAGGTGCGAGTTGACTTCGGTCGTTTCGAGGCCGCTCCGCGGGTCCAGGCACCCGTCGCAGAGGCAATGGGCCTCGGCGTAGCGTGATGGCAGCAGGTCCGGGTTCTCCACGATCCTGCCACAGCGGGAAGGAGGAGGGGGAGAGGCAGAAACGTCGCCGTTAGTCTTACCGCCGTTGTCGAGGCGGAGAGCCGACACCGCGAACGTTATTTGCGTTTGTCGTCGTTATTGTTGTCGCACGCGTGGCTTGTGTGCACACGCGTGGCCACGCTCGCCTCACCTGTACGACCACGGCGAGATGGAGCGGCTGGAGACGTCCTCGGCACGCCCGCTCGCGTCGCGGTGTGCCGGCGCCCCCCGGTTGAAGACGGGGCAGCCCTGCGCCGGGCCGCCGCTGTGTCGAGCATGACGCCGCGGAGTCGCACTCCCCAGGCGGTCGAGTTCGTTGGCGATGGCCACGGGATCGAGGTGGTGACCTCCGTGGAGAGCGTGCCGCCCCGAACGGCGTTGCGTGCCGGTGCCGCCCTCCGTCAGGTCCCTCATCATCTTGAGGACGAGCGGCGAGTTGTCCTCCAGGCACTGCTGCTGCTGCCGTTCCCTGGCACCGCCGCGCTTGCCGTCCCGCTGCCTCCCTTTCGGAGCCGCGGATGCCCGCGGGAGGTCGCCTACGACGAGCACCAGCAGCAGGAGCAGCGGCAACCCCAGGGACAGCTTCGCCTGTGAAAGGAGAAGAGGCGACGGCGCTCGTCACGTTGTTCCACGGGGTTCGCGCCGTTGCATTTTCAAGGATCGCACTTCCCCCCCCCCGAGTAAAGTCTTATCTTTGTCAAGTCGAGTTTTGTGGGGGGGTTTTCGTTGTTGTTGGCCGAATCGTTTGCACCATTTTGTAAGCGCCCTTGGCTTATTCAATGACCATCTTATCTCGTGTAGATTTATTTTGCGCCGTATTCCGAGGGGCTTGAAAGACAATTATGAACTTGTACACGAGGTGGTGATGGTGGTCGAGATGAAGAGTGGGGTTATCGTGGAGCTGTCGTCAGCTTCACCGCGCCGGTTGGCGAAGTGCCGGGCCCGTGGCACCGGTCAGGGCATCGCTTGCCACCGAACGTTGGCCGTGGCCGAGAGTCAAACTCAGGCCGCCGGGGTACGGCAAGCGCAGCGAGCGAGCGAGCCGCAAACAAAAACCTCCCAACGCAACGTGCGTAGAGGCGGCCGATAACATTGCTAGTCGCGCCAAAGCAAACTTTAAAGACTCACGACGACATCAACATCATCGTCATCGACCGGCGCATTCTCACGACTCGCTGCCCTGCCCCGCCTGCGGTTCGTCTTGTTGTTGCCGTCACTGTGTTTATACCCCCGGTGACGTCACCGCTCGCTTTGCATGTCGCGCGTCATCGCCAGCCGCCCACCACCCCCACCCCCTGCCCGGCTCCCTCCCTTTCAAAGGGTCCGACGGCTGCCCCGGGGCAGTGCGACCGCCCGTGAGTCGTCACATGCAAAGCAGCCCCAGCTGGGCCCGCGAGCCTCGCGCTCACCCCCCCCCCCCGAAGGGGTTACGACAGACGCGGAAAAGCGAACCGCTCGCTCGGGGAATTCAACGAATTCGCAGCCGCTGGACGAGACGCTGTGGCTCGGGCAGGGAGGGGGCAGCTGTTTGTTGTTATTTTTGTTGTTGAGAATGCGAGGCATCGGACTTCCATCGCTTGTTCCCACCGCGAGTTTGGGGGTGGGGGGGGAGCGTTTTGCCTTCGTTTTGGGGGCAGCGTTGCCGCGTCTTTCTCACTTCTCTTTCCTCGGTTGATGTTTAACTGTTCCCGCATTCACCCCTTGAGCACGGCCGATTTTCTGCTTTATAAATTCCAATTATTATTACTGCTGCTGCTGCTAACTTGCAAGCCACGTCGGTGGGCCGAGGCGCCAACCACAATTCCCCTCGGCCTTGGCTCCCCGACGAGATCGGAGAGCGCTGCCGACACGGGCGGTGCTGACGAGCGAGTCCGCGCACCCAACACGACGCCCCGAGCAGGAACCCCCCGCGGCCCACACTGCCAGTCCCCAGGGCAGCAGTCGGTGGTGGTGGTGGTGGGGGTGGTGCTGGTGATGGTGCTGGTGATAATGGTGCTGGTGGTGGTGCTGATGGTGCTGGTGCTGATGATGGTGTTAATGTTGGTGGTGGTGATGATGGTGCTGGTGGTGGTGCTGATGGTGCTGGTGCTGATGATGGTGTTAATGTTGGTGGTGGTGATGATGGTGCTGGTGGTGATGGGTGGCGGTGGTGATGGTGCTGGTGATGGTGGTGCTAGTGATGGTGGTGCTGGCGCTGGTGATGGTACTTACAGAGTTGAGCTTCATTGTGCGAGACGTTGTTTGTGTTCCAGGCGTAGCTGTTCGAGAGCGATGTGGTCCTGCACAGGTCGACTCTGCTCCTAGTTTGTGTAGCACCCATGGTCAGCCGGCCTCCTTATATATCTGCGAGCCCTTTTGGTCGCTGCATTTATTTATTTATCTGGGAATTTTTTTCTATCTCATGGGGCATGTCCCCGAACTCGTTCCTCCTCCCCCATCGCTGCGCGTGTCATAAAGTTTACCTGGGTCGCTGACGTGGGTGGTAAACACCAGACGGAATTGCCCCCAGACCCCCCCCCCCACTCTCCCCCACCTTGTGCCTGGCGTTACACGTGGCCCTACCCCCACTCCTCCCCCGACTGCCATCGTCAACCGCGGAGAGGAATGCAGAAGGACGTGATTTGGCAGTGAACCCACCTCCATCTCTCTCGCCGTGTGCGCGCGCGCGTTCGCTTGATGATGAAATACGCTGGCGGAGACGCGTTATCAAATCCACCCCACCACCACCACCCCCCGTGGCTTTAGGCGTTCGCTACGAACGACCGATGCCATCCGTTGACTCGTTTGACCATACTTCACCAATGCCGGTCGGTGCAGCTTTTGGTGAAGTGAACGGGGTTTGGTGGTGGCGGTGGTGGCGGTGGCGGCATTTGGGAACGTTTCAGATTCCATGGGGACATTTTGCCAGTGTCAAAGTATGACAAATAAGGGGTCGGTTTTTACCCTTTCTACCATGTTCAAACACCAAATGGATACATTATTTCAAGGAAACACATCTTATCACCCGTTTCATTTCCAGAGAGGGTCAAACCTATATTTTTTGCCATACTTTCATACTGGCATGACATCGCTGCTCACCCCGAACTATGAATGCTCTGATCCGTGTGGCATTGTCCTTGCACTGGTCGCCTGTTGGCGCTGCTCTCTGGCCCGACACCGGTTGGTGAGACTTGGCCATGAAGAAGGCTGCCGCCTCTGGTGCAGGCCGATCAGTTTCAAGGCCGATGCGAATATCGTCCGAGCGTGTGGCTTGTTTGCGTCTTCGCCGCGGCGTGGCTACTGCGGCCTTGCCGCTGCTGGCGTGAGCCGCTTATTGAGTTCGGCCCCGCACGGCCACCAAAGTTGCGGCGGTGGCTTTGTGATCACTCGACCCCCCCCCCCCCAATTCGTTCCGCTGCGACTGTGCAACACCCAATGGCTGAGCGAGCGAGAGACAGAGCCAGAGAACGTGTGAAATAGAAACAACACGTGAACAGATCGCCTCTCTCTCTCTGTCTCTTTCAAGAGAGAACCATCTCAGCTCCCAGCCTGGCTATCGCTGCAGACATATCTGCACAGATCCCCGTGACGTAAATCGCAAAGAGTAGTGTGGTGTGGGTATGGGGGGACAAACAACAACAAACAACAACAAAGAAGAGGCGAGCGAATGAACCACGTGGCCTAACCGGCTCCTGTTTGCCCCCAAACGGCACCACGACCGCCGCGGAAAAACAACAATAGCAAAAACAACAACAGCAAAAACAACAACAACAACAGCAACAACAACACGGGAGACAGCAGCGGCGTCTCATTACCAACAAACAAACTAAAAACCCACACGCGCGCGCGCGTTATTTCTGTTGTTCTGCATCGCTGCGTCCGCGAGGGTTGCGACACGAGGTGAGCCGGTTGGAACATCTCGCGGTGACGAGAGGCCGTGCGTCGCGACCTGACAGCCGTCATCTCCAGCCTTGCCTCACGCTCTCGCTGTCATACCCCGGGGGGGGGGGGGTGGAGCGCGCTCCCCCACCCCCCCTCGGTATTCTTCCCGATGTGAGAGGCGCTTGGAGGTGACGCGCACGAGGAGGGCAAATCCCCCCCTACCCCCCACGCCCTCCAGCAACAACGGAGGGCAGAGGAGCGACGCTCACAACAACAAGCGGAGCGCCGGGTGGTTAAAGCACAGCAAGTTGGTACAGTAGGGGGCACAGGTGGTGCATCAGCCAGTCATCTCGGTCATCTCAGTCAGTCGACCCGTGGCACCTGCTGGGTCTGCCCCGTGACCTCCTGCCAGCGGGCGTTCGACACTTCACGTGGCCTCAACGTGCACCTAGCCTGGCACAAGCGCTGTGGTGACGTCACCGCCACTTAGTGGAGAATGAGGGTTGTTGTTGTGTACGTATGTGTGTGTGTCACTGTGTATGCGTGTGTAGGGGAGCGGTGGTGCAGCGGTTAGCGCTACGCTGCGCTACGAACCCGGCGACCCGAGTTCGATTCCCGCTCCCAGCCAACACCAGTGACGATCATCTGAACCGGTCCCGGGCCTCCCCTAGGTCAACTCAGCCTCAAATGAGTACCCGGTGCGGTGTGCAGTAAACATCGCCACTGGGGAGACAAAGGCGGCCGGGCGTGGTGCTGGCCACCCACCCCCTCGTGTGCAGTGTCGGCCTTCATAGGTGCTGCTCGCTAACGGCACTTGCTCCTGCAGTCTGTTAAGGCTACATGGGGGATCTTTGTCTTTTGTGTGTCTGCGATGTGTGGTGGGGGGCGGTGGCGCAGTGGTTAGCGCTACCATCCCCGTCCTCGGCCTCTCCCCTCGGTTGACTCAGCCTCAAATGAGGTCCCGGTTCGGTGTGTAAACGTTGTCCCACCTGCCCTGCCTGCCTGCCCTGCCTTGCCTTGCCTCCCCACCTGTGTTGCAACCGATATCGCCGCTGACGGTGATTTGTTCAGCTGCCCACGTCAGATCGATGCACGCGCCACTGCGTTCTGCTCGAACGTTGCAAGCCCAGCCGGCTTTTTTATTTGGGTGGTTTTACATCTTATTTTATTATTTATTATTTGTGGTTGAGCGAATTTTTTATTAATTTTTTTCTTTTTTGTGGTTGGGCGAATTTTATGAAAATATATATATTTGTGGTTGGGCGATTTATATATTTAATTTTTGAATTATTTGTGGTTGGG
This sequence comes from Lethenteron reissneri, assembly GCF_015708825.2. NCBI lineage: Eukaryota > Metazoa > Chordata > Hyperoartia > Petromyzontiformes > Petromyzontidae > Lethenteron > Lethenteron reissneri. Next base: position 8,839,792 of record NC_083838.1, read on the forward strand.
CGGTTTTATATTCTAATTTTATTTTTTATAATTTGTGGTTGGGCGGATTTTAATGTATTTAATAGCAACGGGCGTTTCTTATTAGTGATTTATTTGCAGTTGGGGCGGTTAAAATTTTTTATAATTTGTGGTTGGCCGGATTTTTTTTGCCTGATGGGACCCCGGAGTGGTCGCAGGAGTAATGCGATAATTATAAAACGACGACAACAACAACAATGACGATGATGATCATCATAATAAGCGGTGATATTCTTAGATTTTCTTTTCCCCCTTCCGACGAATTCCTCAAAGACAAACAAAGGATGGCTTTGTTTACTTGTCGCTGAAACACCATTCATTTGATAACAGCTGTGTTAAGATGTTAAAACACCAAACTGAAACCTTTTTACAAGGAATCACGTCTGCATCTGACCACAAGCATTATGGTGCAAACGAAAAACACACTCTGATAATGTAATCATTGTCCTTGAAACTGATTGGTCCACACCAGAGACAGCTTTCTGTTGAGCCTCGTCTCAAAACGGTGTTAGAACAGAGGACGCCTGCCGTGCCTCGTCACCGCTTCGCACCACTTCTGCCCCCATTACACCCACGCAGGACAACGGAGGGAGCGCGCCGGGGGGGAGGCGCATGCACATTCTTGTTCGCGATGTCCGTGAACCTTCAACGGGGAAGACGCGGGTCGGTGTCACAGGCGAGAGAAAGAGGCGGGGGGGCGAGGAGTTGACAGCACAGACCGTGGGTGGGGGGCTCGGGAGGGAGTTTACGGATTGTGGGGGGCTCGGGAGGGAGTTTACGGATTGTGGGGGGCTCGGGAGGGAGTTTACGGATTGTGGGGGGCTCGGGAGGGAGGTTACGGATTGTGGGGGGCTAGGAAGGGAGTTAACGGATTGTGGGGGGCTAGGGAGGGAATTTACAGATTGTGGGGGGCGCGGGAGGGAGTTTACGGATTGTGGGGGGCTAGGGAGGGAGTTTACGGATTGTGGGGGGCCGTGTGGAGGTGGGGCAGAGGGCGAGTTTCCACTGAGCCAAGGGGGGGGGTGACTTGGCCGGGGGGGAGCATCAGCTGTGCGCCTTTGTCGGCTGGAGCAGAGAGCACATGGGACAGCGAGTGGATCCAGGCGAGTGGATCCAGGCGAGTGGATCCAGGCGAGTGGATCCAGGCGAGTGGATCCAGGCGAGTGGATCCAGACGAGTGGATCCAGGTGTAATGGGTTCCGGAGACACGTGTAGAGGTAACTTCTTTATTACAATACAACACTCCAACAGTCCTGATACTCTGTTACAGCCGAGGTACACAGCCTAGGTACACAGCCTAGATACACTACTCTGGCTACGCTCTGGGGTCCTCCAGCTACAATTACCCTAGGGGAGGCTACCTGACCCGACCCAGCCAAGGTGCGGGTCTGGACTCTGGCTTCCTCAGAACTCACCCTTACAAGGACGTAGAGCCGGGAGTCCCAGAGTCCCACCACTGGCCCTCACAGCGTCCCGGCCCTTACAAGGACAAGCGGGACGAGGGGGTCCAGGTTCCTAAGCTGGCTGGCTGGCAGGTCTTGGGTCTTGAGCTGCGACTGTCCCCGATCGGCCAGGGAGCTGCCCTTTTATGCCTCGTCCCCAACGAGGGGTGGGGTTGTGTGCGCCCCCAGATATCCCACAGAGCACACACAGCTAGACCCTAGACAGATAAGCCGAGGGCTTATCTGTCTAGGGTCCCAGAGCCCCCAGCAGCCCCTCCCCTCTTATGGCACTACATTACCCCCCTCTACGTAGCCTCCAACCAACCCGGCTGTCAAAAAATACAATGGTACAATAAATTATTTGTTAACCATCAGAATGAGTGTATGCGTGTCAATGACAAAATGGATGACAAAACAAGAAATATGAGAAGAAAGCGCCTCTCCCCCTCCTGTGGTCACGCGTATATAAAAAAAACTCCACGCCACCGATGCAGAACAACAATGTATAAACACATATGCAGGATGAACGCACGCCCCAACCGCCCACTATACATGATGGCAAGGTGAGTGGCGGCGCGTTGGGACGAGAGTTCGTGGGCGGGGGTCATGAAAATCGTTTGAGTTTGGAGCGAGTCCGAGTGGCAGGTCCATCGGCCGGGATGGAGGCGGGAGGGGACTGACGACCCGTTGTTGCGCTAGTGTCCTGGGTCGCTGATCCCGCGGGCAAGCTTGTTCCCGCTGGGTCGGCCGTGGCGGGTTTCATTCCCGAGGCACCTGAGGGCGGGACAGCGGGACCTGGCCGAGAGTAAGATCCAGCATCATCGCGGCGCGGCTCGTCGGACATGTCGTGTTCTCGGGCCCCGAGAAGTGAAGGAGGTGTGTTGGGTTGAATGTAAGGTTTTAGACGTGACGAGTGCACGAACCAACGGCGCTTGCCATGCTGGATCCTGACACACTGCGGGCGGAGAACGCGGATAATAACAACCGGGCTTCTCCAAGGCTTAAGCAGTTTTGAGGAAGTAGCCAATGGTACCTGCGGGCAGTGGAGCCAGGCGCGGTCCCCTTCTACCCAAACGTGGCGGGACGTGCGGAGGTTCCGCAACCGCTCGTTGGCAAGCTGACGGGCTTCTGAGTTATTTTGAGCAGCCTCCCGGGCATCCACGAGACGACGCACATTAGCACGGATGTGGTCGGCAATCTTAGCCTTAGGTGCGGGATGTTTAATGCGCAATTGTATGTCGATTGGGGGGCAAACCTCCCTACCATACATAACATAGAATGGCGAGTACCCCGTGGCAACATGGGGCGCCATTCTATAGGCGGCCAAGACACCAGGTATGTGGAGATCCCAATCAGTCTGTGACTCAGACACCTGGTGGCTTAGCATGGAGGTAAGTGTCCTATGTAATCGCTCGACCATACCGTCAGTTTGGGGGTGATATGGCGAGGTGCGAATTTTGTGTGTCTCTAGCAGGTTGCACACATCCCGCAACAGGGTGGAAGAGAAATGTTTCCCTTGGTCGGTCAGCAGGCGTTCGGGAGCACCCTTATCCAGGACGTAGCCTTAAAAAAAGGCCTCCGTAATGGCTGCTGCAGACTGGTTGGGGAGTGGCCAGGCCATGGCCCATCGGGTAAAATATTCCACCCCAACCAAAAGGTACTTACTACCCCGAGGAGTAGCGGGAAACGGACCCAAAATATCCAATGCGACGATCTCATTGACCCGGGAAACCTTAATGGATTGGAGCGGCGGGCAGGACGGCCTAGCAGGTGGTTTCCGCGGTGCACATTCTGTGCAACCTTGCACAAGGTCAGCCACATCGTTTGCCATGCCCGGCCAGAAAATTTCCAATTGGATTTTAGCTCGTGTGTTCTGAACACCCAAGTGCAAGAGGCGACTGTGGGTTTCCCACACAAGTCGCCCCCGCAGGGAGGTGGGCACCACCAACGTGTGGGATTGGGACCCCCCCCATCCCAATGCACGAGGACGCCTTCCCGGATGACAACTGATACGGGGCCCCCTGCCCCCTGTGACCCTCGGCATCCCTAGCGCGGCGTCTCAATTTGAGGAGGGAGACGTCTTCCATCTGAAGACGTCCCCAGTCGTCCAACCCGAGGCCCAGCAATGCGTCCTACGGAACTTGCGTGGAGGGAGCCCCGTGGTCCCCGACCCCATCCCCGGCCGCGGCCGCGGCCGCAAGGGATGGGGGCGATACCCCGTCAGGCTGCCTACAACGCCCCGCACCCAAAAAACAAGCACAGCGCCCGTCGGTCGGCAGTCCCAAAGCCCCCAGCAGCCCCTCCACTCTTACACAGGCCGAGTGGATGCAGGCGAGTGGATGCAGGCGAGTGGAGCCAGGTGAGTGGATCCAGGTGAGTAGAGGCAGGTGAGTGGATCCAGGTGAGTGGATCCAGGCGAGTGGAGGCAGGCGAGTGGATGCAGGCGAGTGGATGCAGGCGAGTGGATCCAGGTGAGTGGAGCCAGGTGAGTGGATCCAGGTGAGTAGAGGCAGGTGAGTGGATCCAGGTGAGTGGATCCAGGCGAGTGGAGGCAGGCGAGTGGATGCAGGCGAGTGGATGCAGGCGAGTGGAGGCAGGTGAGTGGATCCAGGTGAGTGGATCCAGGCGAGCGGATCCAGGTGAGCGGATCCAGGCGAGTGGAGGCAGGCGAGTGGATCCAGGTGAGTGGATCCAGGCGAGTGGATCCAGGCGAGTGGACTGGGGTTGAGGCGCGAGAGGTCGGCAGGGAGGAGTCTGCGGACGATCTGGAAGATGGTTGACGTGAGATTGGATCGGGATACCGTGGACGAGATCGGAGAATTGGAATGGAGGCGGGTGACGAGTCTGGGCTGCGTTGTCTTGCGGTTTGGCTGCCGCCTGATGAAGCTGGTTGTAATTACTGGCGAAACGTCGTACTAGGATTGTAAATGTTGTGGCTTGGCTCTCCAACACACAACCGGTGTGCTGTACTAGTATACTACACTATACACTACACTACTATACACTACACTGTACACAACACTATACACTACACTATACACTACACTATACACTACACGATACACTACTATACACTACACTACTATACACTTCACTATACACTACACTATACACTTCACTATACACTACACTATACACTTCACTATACACTACACTATACACTACTATACACTACACTATACACTACTATACATTTCACTATACACTTCACTATACACGACACTACACACTAGTGCTGTACTAGTGACGAATTGGCCACGTTCTGTTTACGTGACAACCCTTACTAGTTGGCTGTGTCGGGTGGTGGCGGGTTTTAACGACACATTTATATATTAACCCAAAAAAACCTCTATTATGGCTCTTGCGGTTTGTCGGTGAGCGATTTTTGTTTTTATAAAAAAAAATTTGGGGAGGCGGGAGATGAGTTAAAGTTGCCGCGGGCTGGACGTGATGAAGGCACGGATCGGGGTCACGAGGTGACTGGACGTCATCGTCGTCAGGGTTCAGGGGATGACGTTCCTGGGGTTTAGCGGTGGCCTTTGGGGGTCGTGGCCGAAAAAAATCCAAATTCTGGCACCGCAGATCTTTGGGCATGGAGGTCCACGTGAGTACTCATCGCAACACGCAAACACACACGATGCATATTTGTTTGATTTATAACGAGTTTAAATGCATTTTGCATTGTATTTTTATCTGTTCCCAACTACCTTAAAAGAGGGGGTGAGTGGTAGGCGGGGGTTTATCTACTTTGAGATATGGTTCTGATGACAAATGACCAGTTAGACAGGGGGGCGGGCAATACCTTCAACAGCAAAAAAACAACGATAGGTCATCACACATTATCGTCGTCGTCATCATCATCATCGTCGTCCTCCTATATTTGTTTTGCACGTGCAAACAATGTGACCCGGATAAAGTAGCAATTTAAAATGCGAAAACACAAAACGCCATCAACATCGCAGGCCGACGGCGTCACAAGGCGCTGGCGAGACCTGCGAATCGTTCATTCATTTCCGCGTCCCATTTGCATGCTGGCAGTCAATTAGTAACGCGAGGCGGCATTCACAGGGCGGGCGGGTCTGGCGGATGCGGTGCGTGCAAAAAAAACGCGCGGTGGATATTTTTAGCTCTCGCCTATATATATACACAAATACACACGACAACAACCGCCATTCGCCACTAAGTGGCGGTGGCGTCACCACGACGCTTGTGCCAGGCCATGTGCACCTTGAGGCCACGTGAAGTGTCGAACGCCCGCTGGCAGGAGGTCACGGGCAGACCCAGGTGCCACAGGTCGACTGACTGAGATGACACATATATACACACACAAATACAAATATAAAGACAAAGATCCCCCGTATAGCCTTAACAGACTGTAGGGGCAAGTGCTGTTAGCGAGCACCTATGAAGGCCGGAACGGTACACGACGGGGTGGGAGACCAGCACCACGCCCGACCGCCTTTGTCTCCCCAGTGGCGATGTTTACACACCGCACCAGGTACTAATTTAAGGCTGAGTCGACCTAGGGGAGGCCCAGGACCGGTTCAGATAATCGTCACTGGTGTTAGCCGTGAGCGGGAATCGAACCCGGGTCCGCCAGGTTCATAGCGCAGCGCGCTAACCGCTACACTACCGCTCCCCATACAAATACACACACATAAATACACACACATAAATACCCACACACATAAATACACACACATAAATACACACACACAAATACACACACACACAAATACACACACACACAAATACACACACACACAAATACACACACACACAAATACACACACACATAAATACACACACACATAAATACACACACACATAAATACACACACACATAAATACACACACACATAAATACACACACACATAAATACACACACACATAAATACACACACATAAATACACACACACAATACACACACACATAAATACACACACATAAATACACACACATAAATACACACACACATAAATACAAACACATAAATACACACACACATAAATACACACACATAAATACACACACACATAAATACACACACACATAAATACACACACACATAAATACACACACACATAAATACACACACACATAAATATACACACACACAAATATACACACACACAAATACACACACATAAATACACACACACATAAATACACACACACATAAATACACACACATAAATACACACACACATAATACACACACATAAATACACACACACATAAATACACACACACATAAATACACACACACATAAATACACACACACATAATACACACACATAATACACATAAATACACACACATAAATACACACACACATAAATACACACACACATAAATACACACACATAAATACACACACATAAATACACACACATAATATACACACACACATAAATATACACACATAAATACACACACACAAATACACACACACATAAATACACACACACATAAATACACACACATAAATACACACACACATAAATACACACACACATAAATACACACACATAAATACACACACACATAAATACACACACATAAATACACACACATAAATACACACACACATAAATACACACACACATAAATACACACACATAAATACACACACATAAATACACACACACATAAATACACACACATAAATACACACACATAAATACACACACACAAATACACACACACAACAACAAAAAGACTCGACGGACGTTTCCACCTGGAGCTGTAAAGCCCGTGGGAGGAGAGGAGAGAGGGGCGGCTGTGGAGTTGAACTTGAAATGAATAGCGCGGTGTGAGATGAATCGTGTGGTGTGAGATGAATAGCGCGGTGTGAGATGAATCGTGTGGTGTGAGATGAATAGCGCGGTGTGAGATGAATCGTGTGGTGTGAGATGAATAGTGAGCGATAACAAACGCTGCTGCTGCAGCTGTAGCTGCTGCTGCTAGGGCTGCAGCTGCTGCTAGGGTTGTAGCTGCAGCTGCTGCTAGGGCTGTAGCTGCTGCTGCAGCTGTAGCTGCTGCTGCTGCTAGGACTGTAGCTGCTGCTCGGGCTGAAGCTGCAGCTGCTGCTGCTGCTAGGGCTGTAGCTGCAGCTGCTGCTGCTGCTAGGGCTGCAGCTGCTGCTGCTGCTGCTAGGGCTGTAGCTGCAGCTGCTGCTGCTGCTGCTAGGGCTGCAGCTGCTGCTGCTGCTAGGGCTGTAGCTGCAGCTGCTGCTGCTGCTGCTAGGGCTGCAGCTGCTGCTGCTGCTGCTAGGGCTGCAGCTGCTGCTGCTGCTGCTGCTAGGGCTGTAGCTGCAGCTGCTGCTGCTGCTGCTGCTAGGGCTGTAGCTGCAGCTGCTGCTGCTAGGGCTGTAGCTGCAGCTGCTGCTGCTGCTAGGGCTGTAGCTGCAGCTGCTGCTGCTGCTAGGGCTGTAGCTGCAGCTGCTGCTGCTGCTAGGGCTGCAGCTGCTGCTGCTGCTAGGGCTGTAGCTGCAGCTGCTGCTGCTGCTGCTAGGGCTGCAGCTGCTGCTGCTGCTGCTGCTGCTAGGGCTGTAGCTGCAGCTGCTGCTGCTGCTGCTAGGGCTGCAGCTGCTGCTGCTGCTGCTGCTCGGGCTGAAGCTGCAGCTGCTGCTGCTGCTGCTGCTGCTAGGGCTGTAGCTGTAGCTGCTGCTGCTGCTAGGGCTGTAGCTGCAGCTGCTGCTGCTGCTGCTGCTAGGGCTGTAGCTGCAGCTGCTGCTGCTGCTGCTAGGGCTGTAGCTGCAGCTGCTGCTGCTGCTGCTAGGGCTGTAGCTGCAGCTGCTGCTGCTGCTGCTGCTAGGGCTGTAGCTGCAGCTGCTGCTGCTGCTAGGGCTGTAGCTGCAGCTGCTGCTGCTGCTGCTAGGGCTGCAGCTGCTGCTGCTGCTAGGGCTGTAGCTGCTGCTGCTGCTAGGGCTGTAGCTGCTGCTATGGCTGTAGCTGTAGCTGCTGCTGCTGCTGCTAGGGCTGTAGCTGCAGCTGCTGCTGCTAGGGCTGTAGTTGCAGCTGCTGCTAGGGCTGCTGCTGCTGCTGCTAGGTCTGTAGGGCTGTAGCTGCAGCTGCTGCTGCTGCTAGGTCTGTAGGGCTGTAGCTGCTGCTGCAGCTGCTGCTGCTAGGGCTGTATGCGACAGGTTCGCGGAACGAGCCTCCACCTTCGCTGTTGGTTAGGACGAGGCTGCGTGGGGAGTTAGAATCGGCCCGAGTAGGTTGTTGTTATTTATGTTGTTGTTGTTATTTATGTTGTGGGGGAGATGGTTGGGGGTGAGGCGGTGGGGGGGGGGTTGGGGGGGGCTGTGGGAGGCGGTGGGGGGGGGGGGTCAGGGGAAAGGGGTTACGGTGTGAAAATGACGGGGAGAGGCGCGCGCTCTGGGATTCACGCGAGCAGGAAGAGGAGGCTGCGAGTGAATGCTCGAGGAGGAATGCAAATTAGCGAGACGTGGCCCGACCCCCGAGAGCACCACCGCCTTGAACCCGGCAAACCCCCGCGGTAGCCCTGACCGTAATAATCGAATATCAATGTGAGTCTCTGTGTCTCTGTGTGAGTCTCTGTGTCTCTGTGTGAGTATGTGTCTCTGTGTGAGTCTCTGTGTCTCTGTGTGAGTCTCTGTGTCTCTGTGTGAGTCTGTGTCTATGTGTGAGTCTCTGTGTCTCTGTGGGAGTCTATGTGTCTCTGTGTGAGTCTCTGTGTCTCTGTGTGAGTCTCTGTGTCTATGTGTAAGTATCTGTGTCTCTGTGTGAGTCTCTGTGTCTCTGTGTGAGTCTGTGTCTCTGTGTGAGTCTGTGTCTCTGTGTGAGTCTCTGTGTCTCTGTGTGAGTCTCTGTGTCTCTGTGTGAGTCTCTGTGTCTATGTGTGAGTCTGTGTCTCTGTGTGAGTCTCTGTGTCTATGTGTAAGTATCTGTGTCTCTGTGTGAGTCTATGGGTCTCTGTGTGAGTCTCTGTGTCTCTGTGTGAGTATGTGTCTCTGTGCGAGTCTGTGTCTCTGTGTGAGTCTCTGTGTCTATGTGTAAGTATCTGTGTCTCTGTGTGAGTCTATGGGTCTCTGTGTGAGTCTATGGGTCTCTGTGTGAGTATGTGTCTCTGTGTGAGTCTGTGTCTCTGTGTGAGTCTATGTGTCTCTGTGTGAGTCTCTGTGTCTCTGTGTGAGTCTCTGTGTCTCTGTGTGAGTCTCTGTGTCTATGTGTGAGTCTATGTGTCTATGTGTAAGTATCTGTGTCTCTGTGTGAGTCTCTGTGTCTCTGTGTGAGTCTATGTGTCTCTGTGTGAGTCTCTGTGTCTCTGTGTGAGTCTCTGTGTCTATGTGTAAGTATCTGTGTCTCTGTGTGAGTCTATGGGTCTCTGTGTGAGTCTCTGTGTCTCTGTGTGAGTCTCTGTGTCTCTAAGTGAGTCTATGTGTCTCTGTGTGAGTATCTGTGTCTCTGTGTGAGTATATGGGTCTCTGTGTGAATCTATGGGTCTCTGTGTGAGTCTATGGGTCTCTGTGTGAGTATGTGTCTCTGTGTGAGTCTGTGTCTCTGTGTGAGTCTGTGAGTCTCTGTGTGAGTCTATGGATCTCTGTGTGAGTCTGTGTCTCTGTGTGAGTCTCTGTGTCTAAGTGTGAGTCTCTGTGTCTCTGTGTAAGTCTATGGGTCTCTGTGTGAGTCTCTGTGTCTCTGTGTGAGTCTATGGGTCTCTGTGTGAGTCTATGGGTCTCTGTGTGAGTCTATGGGTCTCTGTGTGAGTATATGGGTCTCTGTGTGAGTCTATGGGTCTCTGTGTGAGTCTCTGTCACTGTGAGAGTATATGGGTCTCTGTGTGAGTATATGGGTCTCTGTGTGAGTCTATAGGTCCCTGTGTGAGTCTATGGGTCTCTGTGTGAGTCTGTGTCTCTGTGTGGGTCTGTGTGTGAGTATATGGGTCTCTGTGTGAGCCTATGGGTCTCTGTGTGAGTCTGTGCCTCTGTGCGAGTCTTTGCGTCTCTGTGTGAGTCTATGGGTCTCTGTGTGAGTCTGTGTCTCTGTGTGAGTCTATGGGTCTCTGTGTGAGTCTATGGGTCTCTGTGTGAGTCTATGGGTCTCTGTGTGAGTCTATGGGTCTCTGTGTGAGTCTGTGTGGCTTTGTGTGAGCCTATGCGTTTCTGTGTGAGTCTGTGTCTCTGTGTGAGTCTGCGTCTCTGTGTGAGTCTATGGATTTCTGTGTGAGTCTATGGGTCTCTGTGTGAGTCTATGGGTCTCTGTGTGAGTCTATGGGTCTCTGTGTGAGTCTATGGGTATCTGTGTGAGTCTATGGGTCTCTGTGTGAGTTTGTGTCTGTATCTGAGTCTATGGGTCTCTGTGTGAGTCTATGGATCTCTGTGTGAGTATATGGGTCTCTGTGTGAGTCTATGGATCTTTGTGTGAGTCTATGGGTCTCTGTGCGAGTCTATGGGTCTCTGTGCGAGTCTATGGGTCTCTGTGTGAGTCTAAGGGTCTCTGTGTGAGTCTATGGGTCTCTGTGTGAGTTTGTGTCTGTATCTGAGTCTATGGGTCTCTGTGTGAGTCTATGGATCTCTGTGTGAGTATATGGGTCTCTGTGTGAGTCTATGGATCTTTGTGTGAGTCTATGGGTCTCTGTGCGAGTCTATGGGTCTCTGTGCGAGTCTATGGGTCTCTGTGTGAGTCTAAGGGTCTCTGTGTGAGGCTATGGGTCTCTGCGTGAGTCAATGGGTCTCTGTGTGAGTCTATGGGTCTCTGTGTGAGTATATGGGTCTCTGTGTGAGTCTATTGGTCTCTGTGTGAGTCGATGGGTCTCTGTGTGAGTCTGTGTCTCTGAATGAGTCTATGGGTCTCTGTGTGAGTCTATGGATCTCTGTGTGAGTCTATGGGTCTCTGTGTGAGTCTGTGTCTCTGTGTGAGTCTGTGTCTCTGTGTAAGTCTATGGGTCTCTGTGTGAGTCTATGGGTCTCTGTGTGAGTCTGTGCCTCTGTGCGAGTCTTTGCGTCTCTGTGTGAGTCTATGGGTCTCTGTGTGAGTCTGTGTCTCTGTGTGAGTCTATGGGTCTCTGTGTGAGTCTATGGGTCTCTGTGTGAGTCTATGGGTCTCTGTGTGAGTCTATGGGTCTCTGTGTGAGTCTGTGTGGCTTTGTGTGAGCCTATGCGTTTCTGTGTGAGTCTGTGTCTCTGTGTGAGTCTGCGTCTCTGTGTGAGTCTATGGATTTCTGTGTGAGTCTATGGGTCTCTGTGTGAGTCTATGGGTCTCTGTGTGAGTCTATGGGTCTCTGTGTGAGTCTATGGGTATCTGTGTGAGTCTATGGGTCTCTGTGTGAGTTTGTGTCTGTATCTGAGTCTATGGGTCTCTGTGTGAGTCTATGGATCTCTGTGTGAGTATATGGGTCTCTGTGTGAGTCTATGGATCTTTGTGTGAGTCTATGGGTCTCTGTGCGAGTCTATGGGTCTCTGTGCGAGTCTATGGGTCTCTGTGTGAGTCTAAGGGTCTCTGTGTGAGTCTATGGGTCTCTGTGTGAGTTTGTGTCTGTATCTGAGTCTATGGGTCTCTGTGTGAGTCTATGGATCTCTGTGTGAGTATATGGGTCTCTGTGTGAGTCTATGGATCTTTGTGTGAGTCTATGGGTCTCTGTGCGAGTCTATGGGTCTCTGTGCGAGTCTATGGGTCTCTGTGTGAGTCTAAGGGTCTCTGTGTGAGGCTATGGGTCTCTGCGTGAGTCAATGGGTCTCTGTGTGAGTCTATGGGTCTCTGTGTGAGTATATGGGTCTCTGTGTGAGTCTATTGGTCTCTGTGTGAGTCTGTGGGTCTCTGTGTGAGTCTATGGGTATCTGTGTGAGTCTATGGGTCTCTGTGTGAGTCTGTGTATGTATGTATGTTTAACTTTTTTCGCACCATACGTAGCCAACCGTGCCATTAGGAGTTACGGGGGGGAGTCAAATTGAACACAACAAAAACAACAAGCAGTAAAAAAACACCGAGTCTTCAATGTCAACGATTTGTGATAACTAAACCCTTGATCTGAGCTCCCCCCCCCCCGCCATCATTCTCACCCCACACTTTACCAGCTCACCGTCACCCTGTTGGCTGGGGCATAGTCTAATCACCCCCACCACCGCCAAAGGGCTGTGCCCAGCAGCGGTTCTCAACACGGGTAGCGAGTCACGGCCACATTGCAGGTCAAAATCATCGACAACTTTACCTCGTTTAATCAAACCCTCCGCGCTTCATTCACATTGTAAACAACTGTTTTAACGATTCAGAAACCCATAAGGGGGGGGGGATGCAAGGCTGTTGTGATCACCGCCGCTCCGCAAGGCACCGACAGCGCTCGGGTGTTGGTTGAACCTCGTGAGCCGCGAGGCTCCAGATGGAGAGTGGCTCCTCGCCGCCGCCACATCAACAGCCGCCGGGAATGGAAGTGGCGAGTCGCGAATTTACCGGGGCAGGGAAACTCATCGCTTGACTCGCAGTGCCGAATGGCACCGCCGACAAACATCGCAGGGCCTGGCGCTACGGGAGTCAGGTACAGCAGGCAGGGTAGGGTAGTCAGTAGGTGGGGTAGTCAGTAGGTAAGTAGGGGAGTCAGTAGGTAGGTAGTCAGTAGGTAGGTAGGGTAGTCAGTGACTAGGTAAGGTAGTCAGTAGGTAGGTAGTCAGTAGGTAGGTAGTCAGTATGTAGGTAGGGTAGTCAGTAGGTGGGTAGGGTAGTCAGTGACTAGGTAAGGTAGTCAGTAGGTAGGTAGGGGAGTCAGTAGGTAGGTAGGGTAGTCAGTAGGTAGGGTAGTCAGTAGGTGGGGTAGTCAGTAGATGGGGTAGTCAGTAGATGGGGTAGTCAGTAGGTGGGGTAGTCAGTAGATGGGGTAGTCAGTAGATGGGGTAGTCAGTAGGTGGGGTAGTCAGTAGATGGGGTAGTCAGTGGGTGGGGTAGTCAGTAGGTAGGTGGGGTAGTCAGTAGATGGGTTGGGTAGTCAGTAGGTAGGTGGGGTAGTCAGTAGGTAGGTGGGGTAGTCAGTAGGTAGGTGGGGTAGTCAGTATGTAGTCAGTAGATGGGGTAGTCAGTAGGTATGTGGGGTAGTCAGTAAGTAGGTGGGGTAGTCAGTAGATGGGGTAGTCAGTAGATGGGGTAGTCAGTAGATGGGGTAGTCAGTGGGTGGGGTAGTCAGTAAGTAGGTGGGGTAGTCAGTAGATGGGTTGGGTAGTCAGTAGGTAGGGTAGTCAGTGGGTAGTCAGTAGGTATGTGGGGTAGTCAGTAGGTATGTGGGGTAGTCAGTAGGTAGGGTAGTCAGTGGGTAGTCAGTAGGTATGTGGGGTAGTCAGTAGGTAGCCAGGGGAGGCAGGTGACCGTGGGATTTTTCCGCCCACCCCAACTTCTATTTTTAGGCACAGATCACGGCCCCTCGTCCCCGCGTCTATTTATAGGACGCAGACGGCACGAGAATAGACCTCGCGCTCGCCCGCGTGTTTATTTTAGGCCTCTGTTTAACGTAACAATGAAGCGACAGTGAAGTTCGTCATTGTGTGTGTGGGGGGGGTGTCCGTTATACAACCAAACAAATCGGAGGAGACGATCTGTCAACACGACCCCGACACTCAGCCACCATTTGAGTCGCGGACTTTGCTCCCCTCTCCCTCCCCCCTCCCTCTCCCCCCTCCCTCTCTCCCCTCCCTCTACCCCCTCCCTCACCCCCTCCCCCTCCTTCCCCCCCTCCTCTCGCCCTCTCCCCCCCCCCCTTCCTTACCTCCTACCCCTCCCGCTCTTCCCCACCTCCCTCACATCCTATCCCTCCACCTCCCTTCCCAATCCGCGTGAGCCTTGGATTTCCCCCCCCCCCCCCCAGCAGCGGCAGCAGCAGCAGGTGGCGATCCACGGCAACTTCATCCACGCCGCGTTTTGCCTCTCCCATCATCGCGCCCACGCCGTCTCCGGCTTGTTGGGGGTGCTCCACCTCGCCCGACCTACGGCAGCATGGGGAGTGACCGGCCACTTTGCCAGCTATTCACGCCACATCCTTTTTAGTTTCATCTTTTTTTTTGGGGGGGGGGGGTGCGGGGGGGGGGTGCGGGTTTTACGAACCAAGAGGAAAATTCCGCGCCGAGTCTCGAGACTTGTATCCTTCGAGAGAGCGACTTGGCCAGCTGCTTTGAGCGGAAGCTGCTGTCGCTGTGATCCCAGCGTTGTGTTTGTAAGCTGGGGGGGGGGGGGGGGTCGTGTGAGGAATGCTGTTTTGCCCAAATGTCCAACTACATTGTTGGTATTGTGCGAGATGGGGGGGGGCGAATTTTATTTCATTTAACGTCACGGCAGGAAAATGTGGAAGCTCCCAGGTTGCTGGGGAAACCCCCCAATTGGGAGAGAGATGGAGAACTTACAAACTCCACGTGCGCGCACACACGGAGAGAGAGCGGTGCTCACACTGGGAACCCCACAACCTTTGCCGCTGCCAAGAGGAAACGATACCGCGGGAGTAGATACTGCCGTGGCAGCTGCTGCTGCTGCCGTGGCAGCTGCTGCTGCTGCCACGGCAGCAGCAGCAGCTGCCGCGGCAGCTGCTGCTGCTGCCGTGGTAGCAGCTGCTGCTGCCGTGGCAGCTGCTGCTGCCGTGGCAGCTTCTGCCGTGGCAGTTGCTTCTGCCGTGGCAGCTGCTGCTGCCGTGGCAGCTGCTGCTGTGGTCGCAGCTCGCCCAGGGACAGCCGTCGCTACGCGTTCTGGGGGGGGGAACTTCAGCATTTGCATAAGTTGTCGTTGTTTGTGTTGGCACGACTTCGTCGCATTGTAAACTGTACCCAGCGTCCGCGTCAATGACTAATTAAATGAGTACCATCAGATACATTTTTCACCGCTTGTTTGGGTGTCAGCAGTGGTTGTTTAATGGTAGGGTTGGTCGCCTGTCATGCGAACATGGAATTTCCAATGCCGGCTCAAAGATTCTCATTTAGCGATGGTGTCACCGATCTTTTCGTTTTGCTGCAATATACAGTGTATGAGTGTATGAGTCAATGTATTTAAAGTTGTACCTCGCAATTCTTACTCACAAGCGTTGCAAATGTGTCACGCGTATGCCACACGAATTGTGTTCGAGCCATGGCCCCTGGTCTCATCACCAATGTGTTGGTTGCCAAATTATCTGTCCGCCCCAGCCAAGTAATTCAGTAAATGTTACTTTAAATACATTCAGAAGGGGCGGTAGGGGAGTGGCCTAATTAGAACACTGTTAGACTATTACCATTACATAATCACTAAAAATTATTTTCGTAAAAAAGAATCGAGGTTAAACCTCAGACGAAGCTGTCCAGGGCTTAGCTCCTGAAACGCAACGAACCTTCAGGCGATGTTGTGGACGCGAGCTGGAGATCCTCGCGAGGGAGCACAGCGAGAGAGGAGGGAGAGGGGCGAGAGACAGAGAGAGGGAGAGAGACTTGGCACTGCAAGTTGACAGAACGAGGGAGAGACGCGAATCAATTATTAGACGGTAGGCAAATTAATAACAGCCACAAAACGCATCCGTCAATAACACTGTGGCCTTAGAAAACATACATACTGGATATATATTTCTACTAAATATATATTATATATACTAGATATATAGTATGCTAAAGTATATGCTGTATACATAGCATATGCACCGTGTATATATGTTAGATACCATAGAAACTGTAATATAGACACAAAAAGCACTACTTATTGGAGAATGGCACCCTTTCCTCCACATCAGCACACAAGGCAGGCTGGAGAGGTCAAGGGTCACAGCAGAGTGGACCGGTCAGACATTTGGTGAGTGTGTAGTAGTAGCAGCAGTAGCAGCAGCAGGCGTAGTAGTAGCAGCAGTAGTAGCAGCAGGCGTAGTAGTAGCAGCAGCAGGCAGCAGTAGTTGTAACAGCAGCAGTAGTAGTAGCAGCAGCAGTAGTAGCAGCAGTAGCAGCAGCAGACAGCAGCAGGCAGCAGCAGGCATCAGTAGTAGTAACAGCAGCAGCAGTAGCAGCAGTAGTAGTAACAGCAGCAGTAGTAGTAACAGCAGCAGCAGTAGTAACAGCAGCAGTACTAGCAGCAATAATAGCAGCAGCAGTAGCAGCAGTACTAGCAGCAGTAGCAGCAGCAGGCAAGCAGCGGGCAGCACCACGTGACGAGGCATGTGCTCACGGAGTCAGCCAGTCACAACACCGGTTCGTGATTTGCGTGATGTGGAAGCTACTGGACCCGATGTAATTTCACACCACTATAACATCCTGCAACGCTCATTCCAGAGCCCCCGACCCTCCCCCTCGTGTAAAAAACAAATTTTACTTGGGATTTTTTTTGTCAGCTAATTCTCCGTACAATGAAACCTGCGTTACACCATTACATCAGCACCTCCGATTAGCACGGTTCGCTACGCACGGTGCAGAAAGAAGTTCAAAGTTCATCCATAGACTCCCATAGATACCCATAGATTACTCATACAGAGACCCCATAGACTCACACAGAGGTCCATAGACGACTCACACAGAGACACATAGACTACTCACACAGAGGTCCATAGACTCACACAGAGGCCCATATACTACTCACACAGAGACCCATAGACTCACACAGAAACCCATATACTCACACAGAGAGACATAGACTACTCACACAGAGACCCATAGACTCATACAGAGACCCATACACTCACACATAGACCCATAGACTCACACAGAGACCCATAGACTCATACAGAGACCCATAGACTACTCACACAGAGACCCATATACTCACACAGAGACCCATAGACTCACACAGAGACCCATAGACTCACACAGAGACCCATAGACCACTCACACAGAGACCCATAGACTACTCACACAGAAACCCATAGACTCACACAGAGGCCCATAGACTCACAGACAGACCCATGGTTTGTTTCCCTTCCCCTACACCTCCGATTAGCACGTTTGGTTACGTACGGTGCAAAATAAGTTCTACATACATCATTTAAACAAACATTGTTTTTTTTCTGTGTGACAGCTGCTGTGAGTTTCCTGCATTCCTCAGCATTTGTGCTGGTGTACGGACAAACCAGAAGACAGCAAGCCTCACAACATTGATGGTGTGTGTGTGGCGTGTGTTGTGTGTGTGGTGTGGTGCATGTGTGGTGTGTGTTGTGTGTGTGTGGTGCATGTGTGGTGTGTGTGGTGTGTGTGTGGTGTGTGTCTGGTGTGTGTGTGGTGTGTGTTGTGTGTGTGGTGTGGGTGTGTGGTGCGTGTGTGGTGTGTGTTGTGTGTGTGTGTGGTGCATGTGTGGTGTGTGTTATGTGTGTGTGGTGTATGTGTGGTGTGTGTTGTGTGTGTGGTGTGTGTGGTGTGTTGTGTGTGTATAATGTGTGTGGTGTATGTATGTTGTGTATGTGGTGTGTGTTGTGTGGGTGTGGTGTGTGCGGTGTGTTGTGTGCGTGTAATGTGTGCGGTGTGTGTATGTTGTGTATGCGGTGTGTGTGTATGTGGTGTGTGTGTCTGTGCGTGTGTGTGTGGGGAGTGGTAGTGTAGCGGTTAGCGCTACGCTGCGCTATGAACCTGGCGACCCGGGTTCGATTCCCGCTCACGGCGAACACCGGTGACGATTATCTGAACCGGTCCTGGGCCTCCCCTAGGTCGACTCAGCCTCAAATGAGTACTTGGTGCGTTGTGTAAACATCGTCACTGGGGAGACAAAGGCGGTCGGGCGAGGTGCTGGCCACCCACCCCCTCGTGTGACGTTATGGCCTTCATAGGTGCTCGCTAACAACACTTGCCCCTACAGTCTGTTAAGGCTATACGGGGGATCTTTGTCTGTGGTGTGTGTCTGTGGTGTGTGTCTGTGGATGTGTCTGTGGTATGTGTCTGTGGTATGTGTCTGTGGTGTGCGTCTGTGGTGTGCGTCTGTGGTGTGTGTCTGTGGTGTGTGTGGTGCCCCGAAAAAACAACCCCATACCTCCTCGTTGGTGCCGGACGGCAACGCTGTGGTGGGCAGTGCCGTGAGGGGAGGCCCAACTGAGATTGGCCTTTCCACTCATGGCGTTTGTAACCACCGCACCGGCCAAATGTGACTCTGGACGGGTGCGAGGGACTGGTAACCCCTCCGCCTTCGATTAATTACCACTAAACCACGATTTAAAAATGTCATATAGTCTGCCTCAATGGCCCGCGATCACATGTCGCTGTTTAACTCCATCCAAAAAGTAACCTGCAGCGCCACACCGATTACCATCATTAGGAAAAAGAACTGTGATACAATCTCCGATCCCCAGAAACAGGTTTGCAGATTTGCTGATGTGAGGTCCTGGGGGAGGGGAAATCCCTTAGCCTGGAAACATCGTGGGACAAAGTTGGGATGACCCTGCCGAGGCTGCGGTAGCTCAAATATTGGACGAAGAAGTCACCCCCTGTCAGTGGCTGGCTGAGGTGCCATCTGTGGAGGAAGTACTGAAGGCGATCCAGAGTCTGAGACCAGAAAAGGCTTCGGGCAGAGATGATTTCCCAAGCGAAAGGCTGAGGGAGGGTGGCGTTTGTGCAGACATGACATCATAACAACAGTCTGAACCACTGGACGGGTATGCCCTGGTGGTCCCCCTCTTTCATAAGGGGGACCGCACACACTGTAACAACTATAGGGGCATCTCACTCCTCAGTGTGCCGAGAAAGGTCCTGGCAAAGATTATTCAACATCACCTTGACAGGCACGCTGAGGAGAGGCTTCCAGAGCCCCAATGCGGTTTCAAGAAAGGGTGGTCCTGCACAGATGCCATATTTCTGTCCGTCTGCTACAGTAGAAGTGTAAGGATACTATGAGTAGGCCTGGGCTCTGGGTGGTTCTTCGTGCTTTCGGAGTCCCTGACCCTCTGCTCACGATCATTAAGGACCTTCATGATGTTGAGCGGGCCCGGGTAAAACTACGTGGCTGGGAGTCGGAGCCATTCCCTGTACACCTTGGGGTGCGACAGGGATGTCCTCTGGCTCCCACATTATTTAACAACTATTTTGACCACGTAGTTCCTGAAGCCATCAATAGCTGTACCGGGGGAATTTCCATCTGGTACAGATATAATGGGAGGCTGATCGATGCCCGGGTGCGGTCAAGGGATGGCTCCCTATTGGTCAACCACGTTATGTATGCCGGTGATCTGGTAATTGCTGCTCACTCAGAGGAGGAGTTGGAGGCGCTGCTGCTGAGACTGGAGCGTGCCACTGAGAGGTGGGGCCTTACCATCAGCCCCACCAAAACTAAGCACCTGCCGGGGTATTTTGTACCGTCGGACACTCCACCCCCACAACTCCCAATTGGTGATAGTCGTGGTGTGGTTAGCATGCAGAGTCTGCATCAGTGCCCATGCTGTGTGCGTAGAGTGGGGGGCACCCTGCAGGCTGTGTGTAGAGTGGGGGGCACAGCTGGCCATGTAGCCCCAATGGGCACGTGACCCCCCCCCCCCAGGGCCGGTTCAAGGCGTGGGGGCTTCAGGGGCCTCCGCCAGCCGGACGGCCTCCAGAGACGGAGTGAAAAGTTGTTTCCTTTGTGAACGCTGAATTTTATTCGTCGTTAGCCTCGTAAAACATTTAATTTAAATTTTCTTTCACTTTGTTTTCCTTTCGAAAATATTACTGGGGGGGGGGAGGTGGGGGCCTCACAGCACCTGCAGCCCAGAGGCCTTCAAAATCTTCATCCGACCCTGGACCCCCCCCCCCTGCCCTCGTGGCGCTGCGGTGGCGCCGCCTTGCGGGCACCGCGAGCGACTGCGCCCCGCGCCCTCGGGGCAATGAGAGACGCCGAGTCGCCCATGGAGGCGCGCTGCCACGGGCTGGGTCACGAATCCGCGACGGAATTAATGATTCGTTACGTTAATTCGGAGGGAAATCGAATCGGCGTCAAGGGGCGGGCGAATGTGCGGCCTTTTCCCATCCACGAAATGCCAGAGATCAGAAATCACGTGACAGGAATGGCTTTACCGATTTCAAAACATAAAAACATTGTCGGAGCTGGGTGCATGCTCGAACACACATACACAGAGACTCAACATATCACAGCTGATCAATGCCTGAACACTTAGACACAGAGAATCAAAATATCACAGCGTGATCCACACCTGAACACTCAGACTCAGAGACTCAAAATATCACAGCTGATCAATGCCTGAACAATTAGACACAGAAACTCAAAATATCACAACTGATTTACGCCTGAACACTTAGACACTGAGACTTAAAATATCACAGCTGATCCATGCATGAACACTCAGACTCAGAGACTCAAAATATCACAGCTGATCCATGCATGAACACTTAGACACAGAGACTCAAAATATCACAGCTGATCTACGCCTGAACACTCAGACACAGAGAATCAAAATATCACAGCTGATCCACGCCTGAACACTCAGACACAGAGACTCAG
Organism: Lethenteron reissneri; assembly: GCF_015708825.2. NCBI lineage: Eukaryota > Metazoa > Chordata > Hyperoartia > Petromyzontiformes > Petromyzontidae > Lethenteron > Lethenteron reissneri. The sequence continues at coordinate 8,860,607 of NC_083838.1, forward strand.
AATATCACAATGTGATCCATGCTAGAGCCATACTTGAACACATAGAGAGATCTACAGAGATATGGAGAATGACAGATACCATTAAATATATATAGAGTCACAGAGATCCATAGAGATACTTAGACTCACAGACACTCGTAGATATACATAGAGACTCACAGAGACCCATAGAGATATAGAGACACAGAGACCCATGAAGATCCATCGAGTCTCACAGAGACCCGTATAGATATATAATAACTCGGAGAGACCCATAGAGATACATAGAGACTCACAGAGACCCACAGAGATGCACTAAAGCGAAGCCGCCACCACTGATCTTGCTTCGGAACGCAGAGCGCGAGACGTGGCGCGTCTCTTAATCCGCAAAACAAACACGTGGCCACCTCTGTTGTGAGTTGACAATGTCCACAATGCGCTAGCTCACCGATAGGTGGCGGCACGGCAACAAACAGCGGCACGTGGAGCGCGCGCGCGGGATCTGCGTTGCTCACGTGCATCAAAATCAACTCGTCAAGACTCGATATACACACGCGGGGGCGGACATGCAACCCAGAATATGGAGTCATATAGTAGAGCCATAGAGACACCCACAGAGACCCGTAGAGGCACATAGAGATGCGTTAGAGACGCGCTACAGTCGTGTGATTGTGGCCACGCAACCCAGATTATGCAGCATTTAGTAAACCCACAGAGACCCATAGAGGACCCATGGAGTCCCATATAGACACACAGGTATGTATGAGAGACAAAACACGGTTGTGTGGTTGTGGCCATGAAACCCAAACTGTGGATCATACAGAAAATCCATAGAGAACCATTAACAACAACCGCCATTCGCCACTAAGTGGCGGTGACGTCACCACGACGCTTGTGCCAGGCCATGTGCACCTTGAGGCCACGTGAAGTGTAGACCCAGATGCCACAGGTCGACTGACCGAAATGACTGGCTGATGCACCACCTGTGCCCCCTACTGTGGCAACTTGCTGTGCTTTAGCCACCCGGCGCTCCGCTCGTTGTTGTGAGCATCGCTCCTCCGCCCTCCGTTGTTGTTGGAGGGCGACTGCCTCCAACTACCCAGTAGCAGCGGCAGCGTCCTTCACAAGCCTCCTCCTCCACAGAGGCCGATCTTGACACCGCTGGTACCAGTCATCGGCAAGTCCACTCAGCTCCACGTCCTCCTGTACCACATCACTCCATCTCTTCTCTAGCCCGTGCCGCGCCCGTTTAGCTCCCTCTATTCAGCCGAACAAAAGCTGTTTAGGCATGCGGTGGCTTGGCATGCGGGCTACATGAACCAGCCAGCGCAGCCTTGCCTGCCGGAGGAGCTCACCGATAGAACTTTGTCCACATCTTTCAAGAATTTGTGAGCTCCTCACACAATTTAGCCTGGTTAAACCCAGGATGGATCGTAGGCACGCCAGCCTAAATGTTTCTTACCGGCGAAGATGTTCCATTGGGGGGAGGTCCACGTTTCACAAGCATAGATAAGGGAGGGAATGACCGTGGCCGAGAAGACCTGAAGCTTCGTGTGGAGTGATAGACCAGGTAGGTTCCACACAGCGTTACGCAACCGTTGAAAAGATAATGCCGCTCGACTGATTCAGTGTGAGATCTCTGCTGTTAAACTGGCGCTGATCATGAGCACACTGCCAAGGTATGGGAAACTCTCCACTCTCTCCACAACTGCCCTATCACCAATTGGGAGTTGTGGGGGTGGAGTGTCCGATGGTACAAAATACCCAAGGCAGGTGCTTAGTTTTGGTGGGGCTGATGGTAAGGCCCCACCTCCAACTCTGTCGCACCCCAAGGTGTACAGGGAATGGCTCTGACTCCCGACCACGTAGTTTTACCCGGGCCCGCTCACGATTATGAAGGTCCTAAATGATCGTGAGCAGAGAGGGTCAGAGACTCCGAAAGCACGAAGAACAACCCAGAGCCCAGGCCTACTGATGGTATAAATAAAGCAGAGATGTAGGTCTTGTTGGAATTCCTTACACCTCTGCTGTAGCAGACGGACAGAAAATATGGCATCTGTGCAGGACCGCCCCTTCATGAACCCACAGTGGGGCTCCGCAAGCCTCTCCTCAGCGTGCCTAGCAAGGCGATGTTCAATAATCCTTGCCAGGACCTTTCCCAACACACTGAGGAGTGAGATGCCACTTTAGTTGTTACAGTCTGTGCGGTCCCCCTTCGTAAAGAGGGGGACCACCAGGGCATCCTTCCAATCCTGCGGAACCCGTCCAGCGGTCCAGACTGTTGTTATGATGTCACGTAGGGCAGTCTGTGCACAAACGCCACCCTCCCGCAGCATTTCGCATGGGAGATCATCTCTACCCGGTGCCTTCCCTGGTCTCAGACTCTGGATCGCCTTCAGTACTTCCTCAACAGATCCCACTTCAGCCAGCCACTCAGAGGGGGTGGCTTCCTTAAAGACCCATAGACACACCTAGAGACCCATAGAGATGCATTACATATACAAGCTACGGTAGTGTGATCGTGGCCATACAACCCAGACTATGGAGCATATAGTAAACCCATAAAGACCCATAGAGACCCATAGAGATACATAGAGACACATAAACACACAATAGAGATAATTAAAGACATAATACGCCACAGTGTTGCGATTGTGCTCAAGCAACCCAAACGATAGTAGTAAACCCACCAGGGGCGGTTTCTTCATTAGGGCGATTGGGCGACGCACCACCAATGTCATTCAACCACAGAGTCACGCTAGCCGTCACTGTGCCTCTGGATATAGTCCAATCAGCGTCATGTCACGTTCTGTGGAGTACCGCCTCTTTTTGGGCGATTTCACTCCGGCTGAGAATCGCCCCGAGTGGCCCCATAGACTTACATTGAAAGATGTTTTTTTTCGAACGGCGGGCGCTCCAATGCATTCTCTATGGCTTCCGGGAGGGCATGCACTAACGTGCTTACGTCATCATACGTGCTAACGTCATCATACGTAAGCACGTTTCATCCAACAATATAATTTATCGCCACCTAGTGGAATCTTTAATAAAATAAACTTGAGTGGTTTGTTTTAATAGTGAGTATAGAAACAAACAAGATGTATTGTAAGAGTCACTTTATTTTTCATTAATATTAAAGAAGTGAAGTTGCCTTTACATGCTTAAGCTGTTAATTTATCCATTGCATGGGTGGACCTTATCCTTATCAATCATCCAGACATTTGCCCCCCCTGAGAGATTTTGCAGGAGCCGCCACTGAAACCCACTGGTAGTCTGTGCTCCTGCACAGACTACTCTCGTCACGGCCAGCAGCAGCAGCAGCAGGAGACCTCCACATTGGCATCATCGAGCTCCTGAACCACAACGCTGCTGCTGCAGCATCACGCGCAGAAATAGAATAGAGTTGGGCGGATACGCGGGGTTACCGATTAACGGCATTTTCAACACTCGGCTTGTTCAGAACGCAGCTGCTGGAGTGCGGTGGTGTAGTGGTTAGCGCTACGCTGCCCTACGCGAACCTGGAGAACCGGGTTCGATTCCCGCTCACGGCCAACACCAGTGGCGATTATTTGAAACAGTCCTGGACCCTCCCCTATGTCGACTCAGCCTATAATGAGTACCTGGTGCGGTATGTAAACATCGCTACTCGGGAGACAAAGGCGGCCGGGCGTGGTGTTGTCCACCCACCCCCTCGTGTGCCGTGCCGGCTTTCATAGGTGCTCGCTAACAGCACTTGCCCCAACAGTCTGTTCAGGCTATACTGGGGGATCTTTGACATACACCATTCTCTGAGCACGTTACACCCCGGTCCTCTTATCCCTTCATTGGCTACCGGTCAAATTACGAGTGGATTTTAAGATACTGCTGTTAACCTATGGGGCTTTGAAAGGGCTCACCCCACATCACTTGCAGTAACTAAAACATTTATATATTAATATATTTCCATATTTATATATTCCATCAAGGTCCTGAAGACCTTCTGATGTCCAACTGCTCAGCACTCCCGGGTCTACAGGTTGCACTCTCTTGGTGATCGGTGCTTTTGTCAGCGTGGCACCCACAAGCCACGGAACGCCCTACCACTTGAAATCAGGGCAATCGGAGTCGGTGGATAGATTTAAGTCCGCTTTGAAAACCCCATCTCTTTAACGTGGCCTTGCCTCTCTAGTTTATACATTTGAATTATTATCATAGAACAACCACAGTCGGAGGGCAGTCAAACAAAACCTATTCACTTCTTAAATGAGCATCACCTCTTTACAGCCCTGAGCCAGTGGTGGAAAGGCCACATTCCTCTGGCGAGGCAGAGACAATCCGTACGACAACCAATGTTGACTTCTCTACAAAGTGGAACTCATGTTTTTGTTTCTACCCCTAAGGAATGATGGACCGGGTCTCCTGTGAAGCCCCATCTCTTTAAAGTGGCCTTGTCTGCCTTGTGTGGTCGGTTGCCCATGCACGGGGTTCTGTTTTAGTTTCCTGCTTTCCATGCATTGTGCATTGGCATCCTAGGATGGAATGCGCAATTATACATTTCAGTTATTATTAGTAGTATACGATTGGCTATCTGTCGGCGTGGTGAGCTGGTTTCATTCTGAGCTGCTCACCGCCACTCGTTGCGAAGATCAATCACGTTAAGCCGTGTTCATAGTCTTGCCTGGTGTGGCTGTGGCTCGGCCCCCTATCGGGATAACCACGCAACTACATTGCTGTAATAACCCCCCTTTAATATTCTGAATGGGAATAATAATATGATGAATTAATCAATCGACTGATTATGAAGAACAACAGCGCAAATTAATAATACCACCACTCACTCGCGTCTGAAATAGGGGAGATTCCTGAAAATGAGTGGGGTGGCTCTGTGTGACTGGGTAAATAAGTGAAGACGAAACTGAAATATTCTTTGGGTCTTTCGGTAAAGTCACGTAAATAGGTTCAAAGTTTTTTGTTATTTTCTTTGCACCAATCTACGAAAGCTTTAGATCAAGATTTTAACTGAAATACTTTGAATTTTTATTTCACCAGGTAAGGCCCCACTGAGATATGAAGCTCATTTTTCAAAAACGACCTGCCTATCGCAAATGACAAAGTGGCTCACCATCGCGTGGACATTCATAGCAAGCCAAATACTCTAAATGTGGAGAGGAAAAAAAACAACGGGAGGACACGGAGAAAAATCCCACGCCACCACGGGGAGAGACAAACACTGCAAACTCCAAATATACAGCAGGCGTCAGGGTCGAGATCAAACCCACGACCTCCTGTAGACCAGGCGAGGTAGTTAACATATCCTAGCCACCGTGATGATGATGAGAGACAGAGAGATACTGAAAACTCCAAGTATACAGCAGGCGTCAAGGGTCGGGATCGAACCCACGACCTCCTGTAGACCAGCCGTGTTTGTGAACGAAGATATATTTTGAGAACTCAAATAAACCCTATAATAAACACACGATAATTCTATAACGGCAAAAACCAAAGCACTTAACCACACCGTTCCAACTGTAATACGGAAGGCAATTGTGAAAATGTGCAGTAACATTGGTTTCGCTGCGAATCCTAAAAAAAAGTGATATCCCACAGATAAATCCTAGAACACACTGTTATGCTATAACGGGAACAATAAAACCACTTAGCCACACCGTTCCACGCCGTTGGTTTTCGCAATTTCAATGTTTAGGATTCGCAGCTAAGCCAGTGGTTCCGCGCGTTATTCACCGGCGCCTTCCTTCATATGCCGCGACAGAACGGCGTGGCGGCTTAAGTGGCTTTCGTTTGCGAATGTCAAGGGAACGTCAAACGAATATCAAACGTCCAATCGACGTGCCCTTCGGTTCTGCTGCTCTGCCCTAACTCGCAGCGGTTCGGCCGCCCAACACTCCGAGCAAACACTGACCCCTGTACCCCCCCCCTCCTCCCTCCCCCAGTGTTGCCTGTGACAGACTGTTGTTAGTAGCGAGCAGCAGCACCGATGAAGGCCGGCACTGTGGCGCACGAGGGGGTAGGGCAGGGTGGGGTGGTCAACACAACGCCCAGCCGCCTTTGTCTCCCTTAGTGGTGATGTTTACTACACATCGCACCAGGTACTCATTGTGAGGCCGAGTCAACCTGGGGGGAGCGGGGAAGGCCCAGGACCGGTTCAGATAATCGTCACCGGTGTGGGCCGTAAACGGGAATCGAACTCGGATCGCCGCTGGGTTCGTAGCGCTAACCGTTGCGCCACCGCTCCCCCGTACGTGAAGGACTGCACGGTCAGTAACGATTCGTTAACGAGTTCGCCACTCTCTTTTATTCTTTCGGTAAAGTCACGTGGGTAGAAATTAAATTAAATAAATCACGATGTTTCGATCGCAACACAAGCAATCCACATCAGGTGGAACAACCACAGCAAACACAAATGCTGAAGTCGGCGAGAGAGCTTCCGTGGCAAGAGGTTATATAGGCAGTGTAAATGTGGTCGGTATTAAATCAAGATTGAGTTCGTCACCCGTTGCGTTACACCGTCATGGAGGTGTAATGACAGCGAGGTCAGCCTACAGTACGAATGCACTAGTGGCCGCGGGAGGTAATGACAGGGGAGTCAGTTGCGAGTGCGAAGGGACTGGTGGCTACGGGAATGTTCGAGAAGGGAGCGTGGTCAGGTGATGGAAGAGGGCGATGGAGTCTGCCGGTGGAGCGAGCGTCCAGAGTCAGCGAGAAGGCTCAGGAAGGGGGGTGGCCTGGGTCGGTATGTAAGGGGGAGACGCGCGGGAGACTCGGGGCCGTTGCAGTGGCGTCTCCGCCTGACGTCAAGTGAACGTGTCTTCAATCAAGTGCCATCTCAAGAGAAGCGTGCCAAGTCGTCATGACAGAGGTAACAATGAGATTTTTTTCAGCCGTGTATCATTCCGCCACTACGACCAGAGCCGATCGAATCAGGTCGTCACGTGGGGTGCACAAACCGGAGGAGGAATTTTGGAAAGTGAGCGAAATCTCTGTCGAGTGGCGGAGGGGCAAAGCTGAAAATTGGCTTTACGGGTATAAAGAACCTACTCAACGATCTAACCCAATAGTAAACAACAATTATTTTATTTGCCGGTGTAACTGGCTCGCCTTATCCCGCTGCTCCCGTGATCGTAACGATGGGACAGGCCAGTTAATAAAGACAACAACGAGAGACGAGTTCGGAGGCGATGAGCGGATATACTCTGCGTTGTGTGCTGCCCTCCTCTTGAGGGTAGAGTGACTCCACCACCGAGGGACAACGGAGGGTTGTGGATTGGCAAACTCTTTATTTCCAAGTGTTCTTCTGAGCAGCATTCGTGCATCTGTAATCATGACCAGATGCACACCAATCGACCCCACGTTACACACAGCACCTGACTGCTCAATCCCCGTACAGCATCCATCCGAATCTGAACAGATGCCCTGTACACCGAATTGATTACGCCACTTGGCCGACGTAGCCTCCTTTGCAATTACGTGAGCCTTATGGGTCCAATCCATGGTCATCGTTAAAACTCTGTCACAATTCTTATCCAAGGGAGCTTAAGAGGAGGCCCTTGCGGCTATTGATGCCGAGTTGAGCTCCTACCACACTCCAGCAGTAGAGAATGGACCCACACTTCTCAGCACGGCACACTCAGCCCCAGGTACAGCACTCGCAGCTTCTGGGGCTGCACTGCTTGAGGCTATTGCGCCACTCTACAGCAGTGGATCATGCTCTCTTGCTCCACTCGGTGTAGTTGCTCCACACTGCAGAAGTAGTTCAGGCCCGCTTGGTGGGTTGCTGGTGGGTTGCTGGTGGGTTTCCGGTGACCCCCGCGCTTGGATTCCTTCCCCCTTTTATATCCGCTATCACTGACCTCAGGGAGTGTGATGGTCAACCCTCACCTCGTCACAAACTCCATCGATAATGATAATACGTGCGATTCATTACATGAAGCCCATGCCGGCTACACCAGTTAAAGCCCACTGAGCTATTGGATCTTTTTCAGAAGCGACCCGGCCACACGTGATGAAGGCCAAGGCCGTAGCCATGGACTCAACATTGGGGGGGACCAAATCTTCCAGGGTGTTTGGGGGTCCCAACTCAGAAAAATATCTAAATTGGAAAACGAATTTCCTGCCTAAAATATACAAACATTCACGAACACATGGGATGGACTTTTAATTATTTTTTACAATAATGTCTAATAGTGTATTGTATTACATTGCTGTTTCTTTTTTATTGTTTCATTGTATGTGTAGTATGGTTCCAGGGAGACTTGACAACGTAGTTGGAGGCACACGCTTATTTATTAACACCAGCACGTAACTCGGAAGCTTACAGTAACTGAAGGGGTATCGGCCCCTTCACCCGTCTAGCTACGGAACACAACAGCCTAGCTCACAGCTAGCTTACACCTAGGTTACGGCACCCGAATACCCAGACCCGCTCTTAGAAGAGCGTCGGTTCTGGGCTCTGGGGGCCACGCCGCTGGCTTGCCTGGTCGGTCCTTAAAAGGACAGCGATCCCAGGGAGTTCCAGGGCCGGTCTAGCTGGTCTTCTTTCTTCACTGGTTACAGCTTAACACTAGACCAAGAGCCCTTCGGCTCACCGCCTTAAATAGCCATCTCCCCCCTGAGGGGAGGGTCTGTGGGGGATCCCAGCGTACGGCGAGGACGTCGCTGCGAGCACCTGCCCCGCGTACCGACGTAGCCACGCCCATTGTGTTTGCTTGCCATCCGCGGAAAGTCTAAATCCGGCCGTCCACAACGGCTCTACATCACCCCCCCCCCCCCCCCCCCGTACAGCTCGCAGCCGTCCCGGCTGCAACAAATCACAATAAAGATGCATCCCCCCCTTGAACCCGTGTGTGCTCACACATTTTTAACAACAACAACAAGAAGAACAAACCAACACGATGCACCCCGACCGAATAAATACCCCATCCCGTAAAAACAACATATATACAAGAACCGAGGGCGGTCGCCCGCAAGGGTCGCGTTGGCGGCCGGCCTCACAAAAGTCTGCATGTTCTGGCGCGCGTCCTTGCAGCGGGGCCATCACAAGGGACCCCATTGGTTCGGCCAGTGGCGGTTGTTAACAGTCCGGGTGTGAGGGTGTCTGGCTCCGCTGCAGAGCGACCCCCGACCCCTCCGGGGGGGGTTGGCGGTCATGAGCGTGTCACTCCTGGTGCGCCTGGAGGTGGAACAGACGGTGTTAAGTCAGGTGACAGCAGAGAAGTCGTACTCCGGGAGTCGGTGGACCCCCCACATGTTTGGCCACGCGTGTGTGAAGTAGAACCATGGGGCGCAACGAACGGTTTTAACCTGGAGGGGTGCACAAACCACCGACGTTTCCCCCATTGGATACACACATATTGTGGCCGCAAAACCTGCACCACCTCCACGGGCCCCCGCCACGGCCGCACCAGTTTAGAGGAGGTTGCCAGCGGGACTTGGGGACAGTGCAACCACGCCTGGTCACCCGGCTTCCACTGAAGCACATGCACCCGACCCAGTCTGAGCCTCTCATTCGCCTTCTGGCGGAGTTCAGAGTTCTGCATGGCCGCCTCCCGCGCCTCTGTCAATTTAGCGACGTTGAATTTCACATGTTCGGCCAATTTGGATTTACTATGCGGCGTGGAGATCCCCAGCTGAGTCGGAATAGGTGGGTTAGGTTCGCGGCCATACATTAGGAAAAAGGGCGAAAACCCGGTCACCGCATGGGGAGCCATCCTGTATGCTGCCAAAACCCCCGGGATATGAAGGTCCCAATCGTTCTGGGACTCAGACACCTGCTGGGACAGCATGGACGTGATGGTCCAATGCAGCTGCTCCACCATTCCGTCCGTTTGCGGATGATGTGGGGAGGTACGAATCTTTTTCGTTCCCAGGATTTGCACACCTCGTGGAGAAGTTTCCCCGAAAAAATTTTACCCTGATCGGTCAGCAGCCGCTCTGGAGCACCTTTGTCGAGGACATAGCCCTGGACAAAGGCCTCCACGATGGCTGCTGCCGACTGGTTGGCAAGGGGCCAGGCCATAGGCCATCTCGTAAAATATTCTACCCCAGTTAATAGGTATCTATTCCCCCTAGGCGTAGCGGGGAATGGGCCCAAAATATCTAGTGCGACGAGCTCGTTAACTCGGGAAACTTTTACGGACTGTAAGGGTGGGTTAGACCCCTTCGCTGGTGGCTTCCTATGCGCGCACTGGGTGCATGACCCCAACAGGTCCTCCACATCCCTTGCCATGCCCGGCCATGAAAAATCTAGTTGGAGCGTGGCAAGGGTTTTGTGGGTCCCTAGGTGGAGGAGTCGCTCGTGCGCAGCCCACACGACCCTACCCCGCAACGCAGAAGGCACCACCAGCCGGTGTCGACGGGATTTGCCATCCCAGTGCATGAGAAGGCTCTGGACCAACCCCCAGGAGTCGACATTTTCACCCCCCCCGCACGATTCCTCCGATGCGACGGCGCAAAGCGAGGAGGGAGGTGTCCTCCATTTGGAGGCACCCCCACTCCGCAACTGACAACCCCAGCAAGGAATCCCTCCCTTCTTGCGCGATAGGACCGACAACGGAAGGCGCATCGGCGGCGGCTGCTAAAACCGAATTAGAGCTGACATTCGGAGGTCTGCAACGCCCCGAACCCAGAAGGCAAGCGCACTCAGAGGTGGGTGGTAATCATGACAGAGCATCCGTGTTGGTGTGGCGAGTGCCCTTACGATAGGTAGTTGCAAAATCGAAATCCTAAAGGATTTCCAACCATCGAGACAATTGTCCCGATGGCTGTTGAACCCGCAAAGCATACTGCAGCGCCGCATGATCTGTACGGACGGTGAAACGCCGACCGTACAGATATGGGCGGTATTGTTGAATGAAGTACACGATTGCCAATAGTTCCCTACGGGTAACGCAGTATCTTTGTTCCGCCGGAGACAACACCTGACTGCCGTACGCAACCACATGTTCCACGCCCCCAATAACCTGGGAGAGAACGCCCCCGATGCCCGTGTTGCTTGCGTCTGTATCGAACAAGAAGGGTTTCGTAAAATCCGGGTAACTCAATGGTGGAGCCCCGACTAGCGCGTCCCGGAGCGAGCGAAAAGCAGCGTCTTCCTCCTTACCCCAATGAAATTTGACCCCCTTAGATGTCAAGGCATGTAAGGGTTTCGCAATGGTAGCGAAATCAGCGACAAACCGGCGGTAATACGATGCGAATCTGATGAAACTCCTGACCTCACCCACCGAGATGGGAGTCGGCCAGGAGCTGACACATTTCGTTTTGGCGGGATCAGTGGCAATACCTGAACGGCCCACAATGTGCCCAAATAACGCACCGATTCGCGGAGCAAGAAACACTTCTGGGGCTTGAACTTCAAATTAGCAGCCCGCATTTTGAGAAAAACGGCACGCAACCTCTGGAGGTGTTCATCGAATGTTCTACTAAAGACGATGGCATCGTCTAGGTAAATCAGACACGAATCCCACTGCAAGCCAGCCAGAACCAATTCCATTAATCGCTGAAAAGTTGCCGGCGCGGAATGTAATCCCATCGGCAAGCGATTAAATTGGAAAAGGCCCTGCGGCGTACGGAAAGCAGTTTTCGGTTTGGACTCCTCATCCAGAGGGAGCTGCCAGAACCCGGACAGTAAATCCAATGTGGAGAAGAACCGCGCTCCTGCCAGGGCATTAAGCGATTCATCCATCCGGGGAAGCGGGTACGCGTCGGCTACAGAAATGTTGTTAAGCCGACGGAAATCCACACAAAAACGCAATGATCCATCGTGTTTTTTAACCAGAATGATCCGCGCGCCCCAAGGGCTGGTGGAAGGGGATATGATATCCGCAGCTAGCATGTCGTCTACAGCCGATTTAACATGCTCCTTTTCGGCGGGACTTAACCGAAAGGGATTTTGGCGAATTGGCGCGCTGTCACCCGTGTCAATATGGTGTTTCAGCAATTTAGTACAGCCAATATCGTATTTATTTAGACTAAAAACGTTTGAAAATTCGCGAAGGAGGACTCGAAGCCTCTCACGTTGTGGATCGGACAGGTCCACCAATCCCGCGCAAAGCGCATCGAGCCACCCCTCATCACGATCCGAAGTTGGTAGCGAGGGCGAACCGGCGCTCACCTGAGCAACAACCGGTTCCTCACGAGGCACCGGCGTCGCGTGCACGACCACGGTCCCCTGAGGAACCACGGCCGTTCGCGACCCCACATTGAGGACCGCGATGAAGGGGTCCTCGTCCCCTTTGACCATGGTCTGGGCCGCTACCAAGTCGGGTCCGTTGACCCCGGCCCTCAATGGTCCCAACAGAACCCCCCGATCCCCGACGCCCTCCGCAAATGGTCGCTGCAGCCTAAGAGATACGAGCATTTGAGCTCCCAGCGGTACGCGTACCGTCCTCGCGACCAGCGCCGGTACCGCCGCAAACGCCGCACGGACAGTGGTAGCGGGGGATGACAAAAAGGCCATACGTCGGCCCGACGGGAGTTCAATGCATCCTTGGTCGATCAGTATACGAATGGGCATTTTGGCCAAGAAATCCGTCCCCAACAAGCACGGAACCGCCAGCGAGGAGGAGACCAATATCGGGCCGGATAATTTAATGTCCCCAATACAAATTTGCGCGCGGATCTGTCCGATAATGCCCAACGAACCCCCGTTAGCAGCGTAACATGGAACATCAACAGGGAGCAAGGGACGGCTTTGAATGGGGAAAATGTTGTAAATCAAATCGGACACAATATTCGCCGATGCTCCCGTATCAATCAAGACCCGTACCTCGACCCCATCAATATGTCCCACAACAACCGACGACCCCGACGACGCAGCAACAACACGATGAGCCAACTCGGACCACTGGGTCGGTTGGACCGCACACCCCACGGAGGTACGTTTTGGCGTGACAATGGATAATTTCTGACCCCCGTTCGTTGCGGTGTGTGAGTGAGTGGCAGGTGTGTGTGTAGGCCAACCATGTGGGGTGCCACGACTCGCCGGATTTTGCTGGGGAGACTTGAGTCGAGGCGCGACGTCCTGGCGAGGCGTCGCACCACGCTGTCGAGGAGCCCGGCATCCCGAAGCCACATGGCCCCAGAGGCCACATCGCGTGAGTGCTGCTGATGACTTGGGCTGATCCCGGCGGCTCGGTCCGTCCCGAGCTGGCCGTACTCCGGACCTCCACTCCGTCGGGCGATCCACAGCACAGATGTCTTCCGCTGGGAGGGCGGATGCAGCCACGGTATGGCTGGCCGTCGCTTTGCTGGCCTTCCGATGTTGGGCCAGCAGGTTGGCATGGATATGCCGGGCGGCCCTCAACGAACATATTTCCGTGTCGTCTTCAGTCAAGACAACGATGTCCAAATCATCGGCCAGCAGCAGTAGCTTCTCCGTGACCATGGCGTCCACCCCATCTTCGTCCATCCGTGGAAAAGCCGTTTTCGCCAGGGCCAGGAGAGCCATGCGGTACGCCAGGGGCGACTCTTGGCACCCTGCTGGCGATCGTAAAACAGCTGGCGATAGTCCGAGGGTGGTCCATTGACCGCTGCGAGGAGTTGCAGCGCCATTTGCAGCGTGGCGCGCTTCGCCCTTGGTGCCGGATTTTGCTGGCGAGGGCATCGCTGTCAAGCATCGCCGGCAGCGCACGCAACGCCTCGTCGTCGGTCCATTTCGCCATCTCTTGATGGGCGAGGAAGCGCCTCCGGAAGCCACCCCAGTCGCCTTCTCCTCCCACGAATTCCTTGAGAGGTGGCAGTCGCTGTTGCAGCGCAGCGTCCGTAGGCGAAAAACGCTCTCCGTCACTCCGTGCAGCTTTGGCGGGCTGGTCGCGTGGCAACGGCGGTTGCTGTGGTGACGTTTCGCTGTCTGCCGACGTGGCTTGTGGTTGGTGAGTACCGGCCACGTGACGTAGCCCCGCCTCGCCGTCAGCCTGCACTGTACTTATGGCGGGAACTTCAAACTCAGCGTCCTTGGAAATGGCGGGAAACGACATCGTATGTTGGCCGCCCTCGCTCCGTGCAGCTCCTCCCGCCCCCAGTCGGGTAATCTGTTCCAGTGTGGCGGCTGCAGCATACAGCAATTCTGCCAATCGAGAGTGGGCCAGCCGCAGTCCTTCAGGCGACGGTCCCCACTCGTCCTGACGTTGCGGTGCGGGTGGACTTGGCTCCTGCTGCTCGAGTCCGCCCTCAGCCATTTCTGGCTCAAAGTCGGCCGCGGTTTCCTCCGCCCCCGTCTCTCTGGTACGAGTTGTCCGTCGTGTCTCTATCTTTGTAGAACCACTTCCGACACCAGATGTAGTATGGTTCCAGGGAGACTTGACAACGTAGTTGGAGGCACACGCTTATTTATTAACACCAGCACGTAACTCGGAAGCTTACAGTAACTGAAGGGGTATCGGCCCCTTCACCCGTCTAGCTACGGAACACAACAGCCTAGCTCACAGCTAGCTTACACCTAGGTTACGGCACCCGAATACCCAGACCCGCTCTTAGAAGAGCGTCGGTTCTGGGCTCTGGGGGCCACGCCGCTGGCTTGCCTGGTCGGTCCTTAAAAGGACAGCGATCCCAGGGAGTTCCAGGGCCGGTCTAGCTGGTCTTCTTTCTTCACTGGTTACAGCTTAACACTAGACCCAGAGCCCTTCGGCTCACCGCCTTAAATAGCCATCTCCCCCCTGAGGGGAGGGGCTGTGGGGGATCCCAGCATACGGCGATGACGTCGCTGCGAGCACCTGCCCTGCGTACCGACGTAGCCACGCCCATTGTGTTTGTTTGCCATCCGCGGCAAGTCGAAATTCGGCCGTCCACAACGGCTCTACATATGTAATGGCAGAAATTAGGGATTAATAAAGTACAACCATGACCACAATCATACAAACAACAATCTATGCATTGATTTATATGAAGACAAGTCCAGATATTGTGACCAAGGTATAGCAAATTGTTCTTTTTATTTACATAGCATAGCAATTTTTATATAGAAATATATTGGGGGGGGGGGGCGACATTTTGAGCATATTTTAATATTGGGGGGGATGTGTCGTAGTAGCCGATCGTCTGCCCACGTGTTGTTTCTAAATGTGGAGGTGAGAGGGGGGGGCAAAAGACGGAGGAACCCGGAGAGTGATCCACGGGGAGAGAACACGCAGACTCTGATTATACAACAGGCATCACCAGGGTCCGGGATCGAACCCATGGACTTGTTGCGTACCAAGCGAGACTTTCGCTATCAGACAGAAACCGAGTTACAACTTCCTCGCAGCACTCAGCGCTCCACCTACCCCACCAACTTTCACCCGCCCCCCACCCGCTCCACCCGCTCCACCCCCCCCGCTCCCCCACCCGCTCCACCCGCACCACCCACCCCCCGCTCCCCCACCCGCTCCACCCACCCACTCCCACCACCGCGCCACCCTCCCCACCACCTGCTCCACCCACCCACCCCCACCACCGCTCCCCACCCCCCACCCACCTCCCCCCCACACTCCACCCACCGTATTTGTCGTGTGCGCACTGCTCGGCGTTGCCGATGCTGCACTCCAGAACTGGGGATCGCTCGCCAAGTGATGCACGTTCACTGCTAACCACGACTCGTACAGCACTGGCGTGGCATTGGCGTTGGCGTTGGCATATTTGGCACGCCGGATCTGCACTGTGGAGGCAGCGGAGGGTTGGTATCCACCAACCGCACCTGTGCTGTTAGGCCTCCCCTTTTTTTGTGGGTGTCGAGAAGATTGCCGTACATACCCTGGCTCGCCAGGGCACGCACGGTGCAGTTAAAATGTGGACCTCCACGGAGTGTTTCCCCCTCGCTCAAACGCGTGGGTTCTCGCTGCATGCGTGCTCCGGTTGGCTCCATGTGAGCGCTCATTAATTGGCCGATGAAACCTCCGTATAATGCGTATTTATAGGACCGCTGAGCTTGGAAACCGGTAGAGACGGTGGGAGGCTCTGGGTAAGGTGTTTCGATTCGACCTCCCGGCATACGGCAGATATACTCAAGGCCATGGAATGAAAACCCTCACTGCGACAACTAAACTATTTTTTTCTTTTACCAGGTAAGGCCCACTGAGCTATGTGGCTCTTTTTCAGAAGCGACCTGGCCACAATTGATAGCGCAACGAAGTGGCTTATCATCATCGTGGAAATTGATAGCAGTCAGCCAATACTCTAAATGCGTGTTTCTAAATGTGGACGGGAAAAACCGGAGGACCCAGAGAAAAATCCACGGGGAGAGAGACACTCAAACTCCAACTATACAACAGGCTTCAGGGTCGGGAACGAAACCACGACCACATCCATACCAGGCGAGGTAGTTAACATCTTCTAGCCACCGTCACCTCAAAACTCCCAGAATTGAAAGGCGGGCAAAAGCAGCAGGTTGTCATGAAAAGGGTCATTAATTTATTTACAAATTGCACATCCACCGATAGACAATCCTGGGGGCAAGCGTACCTACCCACACCGGGGGGGGGGGGGGGGGGGGGGAGTGCAAGTGGTGAGTGGAAGAAACGAAGAGGAATTCACAGGGAGCGAGAGACGAAGAGAGGAACCATTTCCTTGCTCGGATCAGCAATCACAAGACAATCCCGGTGCTCGCGTGTCGGATTTTGCGACCCCTGCACCCAGATGGTGGAGATTCCACATTTCATTCGATCGTTGCGAGCGGTGGCGGCGTTCGGTCGGGTGTGTATCCACAGGGCAACATAACCACCGACAAACCGGTGCTCAATTTATCCACCGGAGGAGAGAGCTGATGATGGGGCCCGATTCAATCGACCCCACACACACCGCGATAAGAACTGGCAACCGCTCGCTCCGACCTCTTGAGCCACCTGACCTGGGGTCAACCTGCAGCATTTTATACTGAACTCTTTGGTTCTTTCGGTAAAGTCACGTAGGTATAAAATAAATCACGACGTTTCGAGTGCAACACAAGCAATTATCATCAGGTGGGAAAACCACAGCAAGAAAATGTTTTGCTGAAGCGGGAGAGATTCCGTGGTAACAGAGGGGGGAGGGGAGCGTTGCGTGGACGCTGGGATGCGCGGGGGGGGGTGCAACAACGCCACTGCAGCAACAATGCCAATGAAGCCAACAATGCCAATGAAGCAGCAATGCCAAACGCTGGGATGCAATTAACTCGACAAAATAGACTTGTGCCCAGCAAATAAGATGGAACAACCATAAAGCATTTCAGGCTTTACCCCGCGCATCCCCAGCTCTCTCAGCCTCTCACCGCCCCCCCCCCCCCGTCCAGCTTCACGTCTCCCTCTACTCGCGTCCACGCAACGCTCCCCTCCCCCCTTCCCCCTCCGCCCTCTCTTACCGATATAACCTCTTACCACGGCATCTCTCCCACTTCAGCAAACACAACCTTCTTGCTGTGGTTTTCCCACCTGATGATGATTGCTTGTGCTGCAATCGAAACGTCGATTTATTTTATTTTATACCTCCGTGACTTTACCGAAAGAAGCAAAGAGTATGGATCCCTGCAGTCACGAACACTTCAAATCTAGATTATATACTGAACCTTGAGTGATAAAAAATATATTATATGATTATTATACGTGTCCGTTTCTATTACATATTGAGCACACAGCATGGCGTACGACCGCTTCTATTACGCTTGGGAATAGTAGTGCAATGCGAACATTTGCCGTCGACATTGGAATCGCCACGTGGGAAGCGGTATTACTCGCACACGGGAAAGCGGAGATCAACTCGTCACGATGGACTTCCCCCAAGCTCGCGTCTCGCTCGGGGTGCGGCGAGCGGCTGACGAACCCACGGAATGGAGACGGTGTAGCAAAGGAAAGAGGTCTCAGCAGGTGGGACACGCTTGAACGCACTCGTGATCCTAAATGAGCGAAACTTCGCTTTTGGGGTTCTCACACTCTGGAAAATCATCCACTTAAGCTGCCCGTCCGTCCGCCCCGTCTGCGTGTAACGGAGGGCCATGGCAACTCTGGTAACGATCCAAAATCATCGAAGCTTCAGGGTAAAGTTGCGTTGCTGTGAGGGTTCTCACACAGAGCGGTAGTGGAGCGGGTAGCGCGCTGCGCTACGAACCCGTCGACCCGGGTTCGATTCCCGCTCACGGCTAACACCGGTGACGATTATCTGAGCCGATACTGGGCCTCCCCTAGGTCGACTCAACCTCAAATGAGTACCGGTGCGGTGTGTAAACATCGCCAATGGGGAGACAAAGACGGTCGGGTGTGGTGCTGGCCACCCAGGCCCCCTCCTGTGACGTTCTGGCCTTCATAGGTGCTCGCTAACAGCACTTGCCCCTACAGTCTGTCAAGATTATACGGGGGATCTTTTGTGTGTGGGGAGGGCTCATGATTACTCTCGCAACGAGGACCCAAAACGAAGGGGCGGCTTGAGCAATAAAGCTGCGGCGTCGCTACTCGGGGCATGTTGCCCTCGTGGGTGGCAAATCGGCCACCCAGCTGCGGTTTGTCCCTCTGTGTGGTGCGGAGTGCGTGGAGGGGAGATCTCTTCGCAACGATGATCCGATGTGGGCGAAAGCTTGGAACGCAGCGTTCGTTTCGACATTTGTCGAGGACGCGACGCGGGGTCGTAGAGCGTGGCCTGGCAGAGCACCCCCCCTCTCAGATGTTTCGTCCATCAGCGTTCTCCTTTTACAACATGCGGGGGGGGGGGGGGGCGGTGGATTCGTCGCGAGGCTCGGGCGCAGCAGAGACGCGGCGCCAGCCCAGGGCGCCGCTCTCGCTCAGCCGCCGCTGTCGGCGATTCAGCGCCGCGGTGGCTTCACAAACGGCGCTTGTGCCGTGAACGCGTTCGGCCTC
This sequence comes from Lethenteron reissneri, assembly GCF_015708825.2. Lineage (NCBI taxonomy): Eukaryota > Metazoa > Chordata > Hyperoartia > Petromyzontiformes > Petromyzontidae > Lethenteron > Lethenteron reissneri. The sequence continues at coordinate 8,879,374 of NC_083838.1, forward strand.
GTTCCTTTTTCTCATCCCCCCTTCTTTTTCGTTCTTCCCCTTTTTTTTCTTCTGTCTTACCTTCTTTTTCTGGTCCTTTTTTCACATTCTTTCTCTATTTCCCCTTTCGGAGACGGCGCACGGCGCCCGCGCTGCTCCGATCGCCGGACCTCGCGACAATTCATCTGCCCCCCCCCCCCACCACTGCCGGCGGTTTAGATTAAAAAAAAACCCGCGGCTCGCGACAGCTCCCATGCCGCGATCTGCCATCTCGTCGTCCCGGGTCTCAAGCCGCTCGCTTTGCCGTCGTCCTGGTCCACTTCGGACGGCTTCCATCGCAGCTGCCGCCGACGTCTTAACCCCCCCCCCCCGAGCCCCGTCGTCGTCGTTTTTGTCACGAGCGCTCGAGGAGCGGCCGGACCGCTCCTCACCTGCCACGCTCGCCCCCCACGTGGCGCTCTCCTCTCCCACGTGCGGGAGGACGAGGGTCGATCCCGGCCAGCGACCCGCGCGATATCTTCCCACCGCCGGCAACACCGCGTCCAGTATCTCCCTCTCTCTCTACTTCTGTGCGAGTCGTGTCCTCACTCAAACAGCCATTGGCGATCGTGTGGGCCCCTCCTTCCATTCAGCTCTGGCCGTGGCCTTTACCGAACACAACAACAACTCTGCGTTGGGCACACACCCCAGTTTCCCCGCTGCGATTGTCCCACCCGATGACGGTCGCTTGTGTTGCGATCGAAGCGTCGTGATCGATTATTTTATACCGACGTGACTTTACCGAAAGAACCAAAGAGTACACACCCAGTCGTGCACCTTTCACCAAGGGCGCGGATACCAGTCGCCTGGTCGCAACGCCACCGATGGCGACTCCCCCCCCCGCCCCGGAATCAACATACACAGCGGTGGAAATGACAACACAGCGGAACGCCGCAGCGCCGTGTCACGGACAGTGCGCGTACGTGTCTCCGTACGTAGAGCATGTGTGTGCGTGCGTGCGCGTGCCAATGCAGCAAGTTGGCACAGCCGGTGGAGCATCTACCGGTCATCTCAGTCAGCCGACCCACAGCACCTGCAGGCCCATGAGTATGATGCTCACGAAACAAACGTTTATTCCGGGGCAGGGATTTCTGCCGACACAGCGACCGCTGCATCGGCGCCGCCACCGCACGCGGACGCCCGCGCCGCCCTCGGGCAACCAACTCTCGGCTACGGCGCTTCGACGAGACGGAAGAAAAAGAGATCAACGATCAACTCGCAGCTAAACTAAACAAAATTCCAAGGGCACAAATTATTTCGCCCATTAAATAAATAGAAAAATAGTGCGGAATGCTTTAGTGCAGCGTGTTTTTTTTCCGAGCAATAAATTAAGGAAGTAAAAAAGCCGCGTTTTTTTTCCCCGACCGCCGTCTTCCCCGCGCTAGCGCCGTTCCCCGGCGCCGTTGCCTTCCCCGCGGCGACCGGCGCAACCCCCGGCCTCCTCCTCCTCCGCCAGCGCCGGCTCCGCGTACGACGCCCGCGCGTCCACCTGGAACCTGTACAGTGCCGCTTTCCCGCGCTCCGCGGAATCGTAACAGCCGCCCCCCCCGCCGCCGCCACCGTGCCCGTCGGGCGACCGCAGGAACTCGCCGGCGAGCCGCGCGCCGAGCGCGGCCGCCGGCGAGCCGTCGTGCCGCCTCGACCCGCGCCCACGCGCCGGTCTCGTCCGCGCCGCCGCCACCGCTCGCCCGTCCGCCGGCTCGGAGCGTTGCCCGCGGATCCAGCGCAGCTGCCCGTGCTTGTAGGCGAAGCGCGTGTCGCCGAACCAGCGCACGATGTCGGAGCGCGGCAGGCCCGTGCGCGCCACCAGCGCGGCGTACTCCTCCGGCGTGGGCCACTGCGTCTGCTGGAAGACCGCCTTGAGCACCGACAGCTGTTCTTTCGTCTTCTTGGGACGCTGCACGCTCGGCTTCACCACGGCCGTCCTCCTTCCCGGTGCGTCGAGGAGGCCGGGGCACCCCGGCCCCTGGTGGCGCTCGGGCCCGAAGTGCGGCTCCGGTGGCGGCGATGGCGCCAGGGGCGGTGGCGGCGGCGGCGTGAACTCGCGGTCGAGCGGTCGGTCCGTCGGCGTGGCGCTTGCGGCGAGCGTACCGTGTGCCCCGTGCGTGCCGTGTGCACTGACGTGTGCGGCGTGCGCTTCGTGTGCACTGGTATGTGTGGTGTGTGTATAGTGCACGGTGTGTGGAGAGTGGGCGGGGTGTGTGGAGTGTGTGGGGTGTGCGAAGTGTGAGTATTTAAACTGTGTGGTGTGCGCTGAAAGTTCAGAATATGCGGTGTGTGTGGCGTGTGCGGTCAGCGCAGAGTGTGCAGAGTGTGCAGAGTGTGCGGAGTGCGTGGTGTGTGTGGAGTATGCGGTGTGTGTGGCGTGTGCAGAGTGTGCGGTGAGCGCAGAGGGTGCAGAGTGCGTGGTGTGTGCAGTGTGTGTGGTGCGCACGGTGTGCGCTGTGTGGTCAGAGTATGTGGAGTGTGCGGCGAGTGCAGGGGGTGCGCTGGCGCTGCACCCACCCCGCAGGGCCGCTCTGATCTCGCCGCTCGGCAAGGGCTTCACGTGCTCGTAATTGCCGCCGTTGCGAGGGATTTTTATTTTGGCGATCAAGCGGCCCCGCGGCTCGGGGTGCGGCCCGCCGGCCGGCCGGGCGCCGTCGAGTGCCGTGGGACGAGGCTGGGCACCGTCGCGAAGCCGGCTCGTCTCCGTAGAAACCGCGCGCCTCCTCCTCCTCGTCCGCATTCGTCACCTCCTCTGCCGCCCGCCCACCGGCGCCGCCCGGCTCCGGACGGTCCCCTCGGCACCCGTCGGGACTCCCGGCAAGCGTTGCGAGCGGCGGGGGCCGGCGCGCGGCCACGCCCGCGACATCCGCCGCCAGCTCCTCCTCGTTGCCGTTACGCTCATTCGCGCTCGGCCGCTCGACGTCAAATTTGCCGGCGCTCTCGCACCCATCCGTCGCCACAGTCGACGTCGTCATCTCCTCATCCTCGTGCTCTTCCCCGGCGGCCGCGCGCGCGGCGGCAACGGCCGTGACTGCGGCGGCACCGGCGGCCATCTCTTCCCCGCCGCCACCTTGGCCGACGACGATCCCCCCCTCCTCCCCGGGCCGGCGGTGCCGCGCCTCGGCCGCCCAGTTGAGTGAGTCCACGATGCTCATCCTGCCCGCGAACTCCAGGGGGCACATGGTCGGCAGGTTCCGATGGAAGAACCGCGACGCAGACGGCCCCCGCGGCCTGGCGCGGCCGTCGCCGCCGGCACCGTCGCGCCAGTGGTAGCGGCTGTCGCTGAACCACTTTTTGACCTCGGAGCGGCCCAGCCCGGTGGCGCCCACGAGGCGCCGCAGCTCGCCCTCGTCCGGGCGGCGGTCGCGCGCGAAGCTGCGCTTCAGCCGCGCCAGCTGCTCCTTGCTCTTCTTGTGCTTCCCGCGAGCGCCCCGGCACGGCGACGACGGCGCCCCCGGGGGCGCCGGCGCGTCGGGCGAGACGGAAGGGGGAGCGCGATCCGGCGGCGGGGACGACGAGGAGGAGGAAGAGGAGGCCGACGGCGCCATCGACGGAGAGGGCGACCGGACGGACGACGCCGCGGAGGACGCCGACGCGGCGAGGGTGAGCGGCGAGGGCGAGGAGGAGGACTCGTGCGCTCGCGCCGCCGAAACGTCTGGCGACGCGGCGGGAAGCTCGACGGGCGCGGCGGCGGCGGCTTGATCCGCGCCGAGCGCCGACGGCGGGCGGCCCTCGCCCGTGGCCGGCTGCTTGGAGGCAACGTCCGGCTGGCACACGGCGAAGGGAGACACGGGGTCTGTCGAGTGCGCGTGGGTGCGTGCGCGATGCGCGTGGGTGCGTGCGCGATGCGCGTGGGTGCGTGCGCGATGCGCGTGGGTGCGTGCGCGATGCGCGTGGGTGCGTGCGCGATGCGCGTGGGTGCGTGCGCGATGCGCGTGGGTGCGTGTGTGCGATGCGCGTGGGTGCGGGTGTGCGATGCGCGTGGGTGCGTGTGTGCGATGCGCGTGGGTGCGTGTGTGCGATGCGCGTGGGCGATGCGCGTGGGTGCGTGTGTGCGATGCGCGTGGGTGCGTGTGCGATGCGCGTGGGTGCGTGTGTGCGATGCGCGTGGGTGCGTGTGTGCGATGCGCGCGTGCGATGCGCGTGGGTGCGCGTGCGATGCGCGTGGGTGCGCGTGCGATGCGCGTGCGATGCGCGTGGGTGCGCGTGCGATGCGCGTGGGTGCGCGTGCGCGATGCGCGTGTGCAATGCGCGTGGGTGCGCGTGTGCGATGCGCGTGGGTGCGCGTGTGCGATGCGCGTGGGTGCGCGTGCGATGCGCGTGGGTGCGCGTGTGCGATGCGCGTGGGTGCGCGTGTGCGATGCGCGTGTGCGATGCGCGTGGGTGCGTGTGTGATGCGCGTGGGTGCGTGTGTGATGCGCGTGGGTGCGTGTGTGATGCGCGTGGGTGCGTGTGCGCGATGCGCGTGGGTGCGTGTGTGCGATGCGCGTGGGTGCGTGTGTGCGATGCGCGTGGGTGCGTGTGCGATGCGCGTGGGTGCGTGTGCGATGCGCGTGGGTGCGTGTGTGCGATGCGCGTGGGTGCGTGTGCGATGCGCGTGGGCGATGCGCGTGGGTGCGTGTGTGCGATGCGCGTGGGTGCGTGTGCGATGCGCGTGGGTGCGTGTGTGCGATGCGCGTGGGTGCGTGTGTGCGATGCGCGTGTGCGATGCGCGTGGGTGCGCGTGCGATGCGCGTGGGTGCGCGTGCGATGCGCGTGGGTGCGCGTGCGATGCGCGTGGGTGCGCGTGCGATGCGCGTGGGTGCGCGTGTGCGATGCGCGTGTGTGCGCGTGTGCGATGCGCGTGTGTGCGCGTGTGCGATGCGCGTGGGTGCGCGTGTGCGATGCGCGTGGGTGCGCGTGCGATGCGCGTGGGTGCGCGTGTGCGATGCGCGTGGGTGCGCGTGTGCGATGCGCGTGGGTGCGTGTGTGTGATGCGCGTGGGTGCGTGTGTGTGATGCGCGTGGGTGCGTGTGTGTGATGCGCGTGGGTGCGTGTGTGTGATGCGCGTGGGTGCGTGTGTGTGATGCGCGTGGGTGCGTGTGTGTGATGCGCGTGGGTGCGTGTGTGTGATGCGCGTGGGTGCGTGTGTGTGATGCGCGTGGGTGCGTGTGTGTGATGCGCGTGGGTGCGTGTGTGTGATGCGCGTGGGTGCGTGTGTGTGATGCGCGTGGGTGCGTGTGTGTGATGCGCGTGGGGGCGTGTGTGTGATGCGCGCGGGTGCGTGTGTGTGATGCGCGTGGGTGCGTGTGTGTGATGCGCGTGGGTGCGTGTGTGTGATGCGCGTGGGTGCGTGTGTGTGATGCGCGTGGGTGCGTGTGTGTGATGCGCGTGGGTGCGTGTGTGTGATGCGCGTGGGTGCGTGTGTGTGATGCGCGTGGGTGCGTGTGTGTGATGCGCGTGGGTGCGTGTGTGTGATGCGCGTGGGTGCGTGTGTGTGATGCGCGTGGGTGCGTGTGTGTGATGCGCGTGGGTGCGTGTGTGTGATGCGCGTGGGTGCGTGTGTGGTGATGCGCGTGGGTGCGTGTGTGTGATGCGCGTGGGTGCGTGTGTGTGATGCGCGTGGGTGCGTGTGTGTGATGCGCGTGGGTGCGTGTGTGTGATGCGCGTGGGTGCGTGTGTGTGATGCGCGTGGGTGCGTGTGTGTGATGCGCGTGGGTGCGTGTGTGTGATGCGCGTGGGTGCGTGTGTGTGATGCCGTGGGTGCGTGTGTGTGATGCCGCGTGGGTGGCGTGTGGGTGATGCGCGTGGTGCGTGTGGGTGATGCGCGTGGGTGCGTGTGGGTGATGCGCGTGGGTGCGTGTGGGTGATGCGCGTGGGTGCGTGTGGGTGATGCGCGTGGGTGCGTGTGGGTGATGCGCGTGAGGGTGGCGTGTGGGTGATGCGCGTGGGTGCGGGTGTGTGATGCGCGTGGGTGCGCGTGTGTGATGCGCGTGGGTGCGCGTGTGTGATGCGCGTGGGTGCGTGTGGGTGATGCGCGTGGGTGCGTGTGGTGTGATGCGCGTGGGTGCGTGTGTGTGATGCGCGTGGGTGCGTGTGTGTGATGCGCGTGGGTGCGTGTGTGTGATGCGCGTGGGTGCGTGTGTGTGATGCGCGTGGGTGCGTGTGTGTGATGCGCGTGGGTGCGTGTGTGTGATGCGCGTGGGTGCGTGTGTGTGATGCGCGTGGGTGCGTGTGTGTGATGCGCGTGGGTGCGTGTGTGTGATGCGCGTGGGTGCGTGTGTGTGATGCGCGTGGGTGCGGTGTGTGTGATGCGCGTGGGTGCGGGTGTGTGATGCGCGTGGGTGCGTGTGTGTGATGCGCGTGGGTGCGTGTGTGTGATGCGCGTGGGTGCGTGTGTGTGATGCGCGTGGGTGCGTGTGTGTGATGCGCGTGGGTGCGTGTGTGTGATGCGCGTGGGTGCGTGTGTGTGATGCGCGTGGGTGCGTGTGTGTGATGCGCGTGGGTGCGTGTGTGTGATGCGCGTGGGTGCGTGTGTGTGATGCGCGTGGGTGCGTGTGTGATGCGCGTGGGTGCGTGTGTGTGATGCGCGTGGGTGCGTGTGTGTGATGCGCGTGGGTGCGTGTGTGTGATGCGCGTGGGTGCGTGTGTGTGATGCGCGTGGGTGCGTGTGTGATGCGCGTGGGTGCGTGTGTGATGCGCGTGGGTGCGTGTGTGATGCGCGTGGGTGCGTGTGTGATGCGCGTGGGTGCGTGTGTGATGCGCGTGGGTGCGTGTGTGATGCGCGTGGGTGCGTGTGCGATGCGCGTGGGTGCGTGTGCGATGCGCGTGGGTGCGTGTGCGATGCCCGTGGGTGCGTGTGCGATGCGCGTGGGTGCGTGTGTGTGATGCGCGTGGGTGCGTGTGTGTGATGCGCGTGGGTGCGTGTGTGTGATGCGCGTGGGTGCGGTGCGATCGGCGTGGGTGCGCGTGGTGCGATGCGCGTGGGTGCGTGTGCGATGCGCGTGGGTGCGTGTGCGATGCGCGTGGGTGCGTGTGCGATGCGCGTGGGTGCGTGTGCGATGCGCGTGGGTGCGTGTGCGATGCGCGTGGGCTGCGTGTGCGATGCGCGTGGGTGCGTGTGCGATGCGCGTGGGTGCGTGTGCGATGCGCGTGGGTGCGTGTGTGTGATGCGCGTGGGTGCGTGTGTGTGCGCGTGGTGCGTGTGTGTGATGCGCGGTGGTGCGTGTGTGGATGCGCGTGGGTGCGTGTGTGATGCGCGTGGGTGGCGTGTTTGCGATGCGCGTGGGTGCGTTGTGTGTGATGCGCGTGGGTGCGTGTGTGTGATGCGCTGTGGGGTGGCCGTGTGTGGATGCGCGTGGGTGCGTGTGTGATGCGCGTGGGTGCGTGTGTGATGCGCGTGGGTGCGTGTGTGTGAGTGCGCGTGGGTGCGTTGTGTGATGCGCGTGGGTGCGTGTGTGTGATGCGCGTGGGTGCGTGTGTGTGATGCGCGTGGGTGCGTGTGTGTGATGCGCGTGGGTGCGTGTGTGATGCGCGTGGGTGCGTGTGTGATGCGCGTGTGTGGGGGGATGGCGCTGGGGCGTGTGTGATGCGCGTGGGTGCGTGTGTGATGCGCGTGGGTGCGTGTGTGATGCGCGTGGGTGTGTGTGTGATGCGCGTGGGTGTGTGTGTGATGCGCGTGGGTGCGTGTGTGATGCGCGTGGGTGCGTGTGTGATGCGCGTGGGTGCGTGTGTGATGCGCGTGGGTGCGCGTGTGATGCGCGTGGGTGCGCGTGTGATGCGCGTGGGTGCGCGTGTGACGCGCGTGGGTGCGTGTGTGACGCGCGTGGGTGCGTGTGTGATGCGCGTGGGTGCGTGTGTGATGCCGTGGGTGCGTGTGTGATGCGCGTGGGTGCGCGTGGGTGCGCGTGGGTGCGCGTGGGTGCGTGTGTGATGCGCGTGGGTGCGTGTGTGTGATGCGCGTGGGTGCGTGTGTGTGATGCGCGTGGGTGCGTGTGTGTGATGCGCGTGGGAGCGTGTGTGTGATGCGCGTGGGTGCGTGTGTGTGATGCGCGTGGGTGCGTGTGTGTGATGCGCGTGGGTGCGTGTGTGATGCGCGTGGGTGCGTGTGTGATGCGCGTGGGTGCGTGTGTGATGCGCGTGGGTGCGTGTGTGTGATGCGCGTGGGTGCGTGTGTGTGATGCGCGTGGGTGCGGGTGTGTGATGCGCGTGGTGCGTGTGTGTGATGCGCGTGGGTGCGTGTGTGTGATGCGCGTGGGTGCGTGTGTGTGATGCGCGTGGGTGCGTGTGTGTGATGCGCGTGGGTGCGTGTGTGTGATGCGCGTGGGTGCGTGTGTGTGATGCGCGTGGGTGCGTGTGTGTGATGCGCGTGGGTGCGTGTGTGTGATGCGCGTGGGTGCGTGTGTGTGATGCGCGTGGGTGCGTGTGTGTGATGCGCGTGGGTGCGTGTGTGTGATGCGCGTGGGTGCGTGTGTGTGATGCGCGTGGGTGCGTGTGTGTGATGCGCGTGGGTGCGTGTGTGTGATGCGCGTGGGTGCGTGTGTGTGATGCGCGTGGGTGCGTGTGTTGGATGCGCGTGGGTGCGTGTGTGTGATGCGCGTGGGTGCGTGTGTGATGGGCGTGGGTGCGTGTGTGTGATGCGCGTGGGTGCGTGTGTGTGATGCGCGTGGGTGCGTGTGTGTGATGCGCGTGGTGCGTGTGTGTGATGCGCGTGGGAGCGTGTGTGTGATGCGCGTGGGTGCGTGTGTGATGCGCGTGGGTGCGTGGTGTGATGCGCGTGGGTGCGTGTGTGATGCGCTGGGTGCGTGTGTGATGCGCGTGGGTGCGTGTGTGATGCGCGTGTGGCGTGGTGTGATGCGCGTGGGGCGTGTGTGCGATGCGCGTGGGTGCGTGTGTGCGATGCGCGTGGGTGCGTGTGTGCGATGCGCGTGGGTGGCGTGTGTGATGCGCGTGGGTGCGTGTGTGATGAGCGTGGGTGGCGTGTGTGCGATGCGCGTGGGTGCGTGTGCGATGCGCGTGGGTGCGTGTGTGTGATGCGCGTGGGTGCGTGTGATGCGCGTGGGTGCGTGTGTGATGCGCTGGGTGCGTGTGTGATGCGCGTGGGTGCGTGTGTGATGCGCGTGGGTGCGTGTGTGATGCGCGTGGGTGCGTTGTGTGATGCGCGTGGGTGCGTGTGTGATGCGCGTGGGTGCGTGTGTGATGCGCGTGGGTGCGTGTGTGATGCGCGTGGGTGCGTGTGTGATGCGCGTGGGTGCGTGTGTGATGCGCGTGGGTGCGTGTGTGTGATGCGCGTGGGTGCGTGTGTGTGATGCGCGTGGGTGCGTGTGTGATGCGCGTGGGTGCGTGTGTGTGATGCGCGTGGGTGCGTGTGTGATCGCGTGGTGCGTGTTGTGATGCGCGTGGGTGCGTTGTGTGATGCGCTGGGTGCGTGTGTGATGCGCGTGGGTGCGTGTGTGATGCGCGTGGGTGCGCGTGTGTGATGCGCGTGGGTGCGCGTGTGATGCCGTGGGTGCGCGTGTGATGCGCGTGGGTGCGCGTGTGTGCGCGTGGGTGCGCGTGTGATGCGCGGTGGGTGCGTGTGCGTGGGATGCGCGTGGGTGCGCGTGTGATGCGCGTGGTGCGTGTGTGATGCGCGTGGGTGCGTGTGTGATGCGCGTGGGTGCGTGTCTGATGCGTGGGTGCGCGTGGGTGCGCGTGTGATGCGCGTGGGTGCGCGTGTGATGCGCGTGGGTGCGTGTGTGATGCGCGTGGGTGCGTGTGTGTGCGCGTGGGTGCGTGTGTGTGTGCGCGTGGGAGCGTGTGTGATGCGCGTGGGTGCGTGTGTGTGATGCGCGTGGGTGCGTGTGTTGATGCGCGTGGGTGCGTGTGTGTGATGCGCGTGGGTGCGTGTGTGATGTGCGCGTGGGTGCGTGTGTGATGCGCGTGGGTGCGTGTGTGATGCGCGTGGGTGCGTGTGTGATGCGCGTGGGTGCGTGTGGTGATGCGCGTGGGTGGGTGTGTGTGATGCGCGTGGGTGCGTGTGTGTGATGCGCGTGGGTGCGTGTGTGTGATGCGCGTGGGTGCGTGTGTGTGATGCGTGGGTGCGTGTTGTGATGCGCGTGGTGCGTGTGTGTGATGCGCGTGGGTGCGTGTGTGTGATGCGCGTGGGTGCGTGTGTGTGATGCGCGTGGGTGCTGTGTGTGATGCGCGTGGGTGCGTGTGTGTGATGCGCGTGGGTGGCGTGTGTGTGATGCGCGTGGGTGCGTGTGTGTGATGCGCGTGGGTGCGTGTGTGTGATGCGAGTGGGTGCGTGTGTGTGATGCGCGTGGGTGCGTGTGTGTGATGCGCGTGGGGTGCGTGTGTGTGATGCGCGTGGGTGCGTGTGTGTGATGCGCGTGGGTGCGTGTGTGTGATGATGCGCGTGGGTGCGTGTGTGTGATGCGCGTGGGTGCGTGTGTGATGCGTGGTGGTGTGATGCGCGTGGGTTGCGTGTGTGTGATGCGCGTGGGTGCGTGTGTGTGATGCGCGTGGGTGCGTGTGTGTGATTCGGGTGCGTGTGGTGCGTGGTGGTTGATGCTCCGTGGGTGCGTGTGTGTGATGCGCGTGGGTGCTGTGTGTGATGCGCGTGGGTGCGTGTGTGTGATGCGCGTGGGTGCGGTGTGTGATGCGCGTGGGTGCGTGTGTGATGCGCGTGGGTGCGTGTGTGTGATGCGCGTGGTGCGTGTGTGATGCGCGTGGGTGCGTGTGTGATGCGCGTGGGTGCGTGTGTGATGCGCGTGGGTGCGTGTGTTGATGCGCGTGGGTGCGTGTGTGATGCGCGTGGGTGCGTGTGTGATGCGCTGGGTGCGTGTGTATGCGCGTGGGTGCGTGTGTGATGCGCTGGGTGCGTGTGTGATGCGCGTGGGTGTGTGTGATGCGCGTGGGTGCGTGTGTGATGCGCGTGGGTGCGCGTGTGATGCGCGTGGGTGCGCGTGTGATGCGCGTGGGTGCGCGTGTGATGCCGTGGGTGCGCGTGTGATGCGCGTGGGTGCGCGTGTGATGCGCGTGGGTGCGCGTGTGATGCGCGTGGGTGCGCGTGTGATGCGCGTGGGTGCGCGTGTGATGCGCGTGGGTGCGCGTGGGTGCGCGTGGGTGCGCGTGTGATGCGCGTGGGTGCGCGTGGGTGCGCGTGGGTGCGCGTGTGATGCGCGTGGGAGCGTGTGTGTGATGCGCGTGGGTGCGTGTGTGTGATGCGCGTGGGTGGCTGTGTGGTGATGCGCGTGGGTGCGTGTGTGTGTGATGCGCGTGGGTGCGTGTGTGTGATGCGCGTGGGTGCGTGTGTGTGTGAATGCGCGTGGGTGCGTGTGTGTGTGATGCGCGGGGTGCGGGTGTGTGGTGATGCGCGTGGTGCGTTGGCGTGTGTGTGTGATGCGCGTGGGTGCGTGTGTGTGTGATGCGCGTGGGTGCGTGTGTGTGTGATGCGCGTGGGTGCGTGTGTGTGTGATGCGCGTGGGTGCGTGTGTGTGTGATGCGCGTGGGTGCGTGTGTGTGATGCGCGTGGGTGCGTGTGTGTGTGATGCGCGTGGGTGCGTGTGTGTGTGCTGCGCGTGGGTGCGTGTGTGTGTGATGCGCGTGGGTGCGTGTGTGTGTGATGCGCGTGGGTGCGTGTGTGTGTGATGCGCGTGGGTGCGTGTGTGTGTGATGAGCGTGGGGCGTGGTTGTGTGATGCGCAGTGGGTGTCGTGTGGTGTGTGATGCGCGTGGGTGCGTGTGTGTGTGATGCGCGTGGGTGCGTGTGTGGGTGATGCGCGTGGGTGCGTGTGTGTGTGATGCGCGTGGGTGCGTGTGTGTGATGCGCGTGGGTGCGTGTGTGTGTGATGAGCCGTGGGTGCGTGTGTGTGTGATGCGCGTGGGTGCGTGTGTGTGATGCGCGTGGGTGCGTGTGTGTGTGATGCGCGTGGGTGCGTGTGTGTGATGCGCGTGGGTGGTGTGTGTGTGATGCGCGTGGGTGCGTGTGTGTGTGATGCGCGTGGGTGCGTGTGTGTGTGATGCGCGTGGGGCGCGTGTGTGTGATGCGCGTGGGCGTGTGTGTGTGCGCGTGGGGCGTGGTGTGTGTGATGCGCGTGGGGCGTGTGTGTGTGATGCGTGGGCGCGTGTGTGTGTGATGCGCGTGGGTGCGTGTGTGTGTGATGCGCGTGGGTGCGTGTGTGTGTGATGCGCGTGGGTGCGTGTGTGTGTGATGCGCGTGGGTGCGTGTGTGTGTGATGCGCGTGGGTGCGTGTGTGTGTGATGCGCGGGGTGCGTGTGTGTGATGCGCGTGGGTGCGTGTGTGTTGATGCGCGGGTGCGTGTGTGTGTGATGCGCGTGGGTGCGTGTGTGTGTGATGCGCGTGGGTGCGTGTGGTGTGGATGCGCGTGGGTGCGTGTGTGTGTGATGCGCCGGGGATCGTGGTGTGTGTGATGCGCGTGGGTGCGTGTGTGTGTGAGCCGTGGGTGCGTGTGTGTGT
>NC_083838.1:8896278-8946560 GCF_015708825.2 Lethenteron reissneri
GATGTCCCCGCTCGACGGGTACGGGAAGCGCGCGAACGCCGCCAGCAGGTGCTGGTCGCCGTCCATGCGCCCGGCGTCATCCAACGCCGGAGCCGCCTCGTCCGTCGCGTCGTCGTCGACCGTCGCCGGCCGCTCGCGGCGGTGGCCGTTGCGAGCCGCGACGAGCGCCGGCGCGGGTTCGGAGCCGGCGGTGGCCGTCGTGGCATCGTCCTCGGCGGCTCCCCCCCCGCGGGCCTGCTTGGCGGTCGGAGCGCCGTCGAACACGGCGCGCGCGAACGCCGGGTCGCCCTGCGCGATCTTCGACGCGTTGAGGACGATGTGCGGCAGCGCGGGGTTAAAGATCTGCAGACCGCCCGCGCGGTCCTCCTGCTGCTGCTGGTGCCGCCGCTGCGACCGCGGCACCACCGCCGCCGTCTTGGCCGCCAGCTCCCGCGCGCCCGCCCCATTCTCCGCCGCCACGTCCGTCAAACGCCGCCGGGGTTCGGCGCCGTTCGGCTTTTCGAACGGCGGCCGGGGCGAGCGGCGAGCGGAGAGCCCGGAAGGGTTCGGCACGGCGCCGCCCGCGGCGTCGTCGCTCGGCCGAACGACCGCGGGGGTTGCCGGGGACGTCTCCGCGGAACGGCGTTTGCAGTCGTCGCCGTCCTCGCCGCCGACGTCCAACGCCCGCCCCACGGGGCTCTGCTCCAGCACGGTCCGGTCGGGCATCTTGGTGATCCTCAGCTTCATGCGGCCGAGGCTGCGGTGGCGGCGGCGGTTGTGCGCGTCGAACTCGCTGCGCAGGGACGAGCGGAAGCGGCACGCGCGGCACACGTACAGCGGGTTGGCGAGCACGCCCGGATGGGCCGCGTCCACGTGGGCGCTGAACACCGCCAGGTCGCACGTTGCCAGGTGGCAGTGCCGGCACTCGTACCGCCGCTCTGCCGCCGGGGCGCTGACGCCGTCCTTGCGGCTGAGGTCCTGCGGCGAATCGACGTCGCCGCCCCCGTCCTCCTCCTCCTCCCCGCCGCCGCCCGGCCTCACGGGGGAGGGCCCAGCGGAGGCCCGGGACGACTCTTCTCCGGGCTGCCGGGTCGCCGGCGCTGGCGGCAGAAGCGACGAGGCGGGGTCAGAGCCGTGGTGGTGCCGTGCGGGCGGGGGGTCGAGGGTCACCACCGCTGGGCGAACGACGCGGCTTTGCTGCATGTCTGCTGGGTGCGGTGCCAGGAAGGTCACGGGAGGTCAGGGGTCATTGGTGGGTGCCCAGGCACGTCGCCGGTGGAGGTGGTGGAAGTGGCGGTGGAGGTGGATGTGGTGGTGGAGGGGCGTGGGCACGTCATGAACGAGGCCCGCGCCGAGCCAAACCGGCGCCGATGCCTGGTTTTGGCGATGCCGTCCAAACCGCGGCGGCGTTGGCGGCGGTGCCGAATCCCAAGTCCCCGCTGTCGTCACGATTCGGCGAGCACCAGATCGACAGATTTCACTTCAGGGCGTCCTCACCGCGTCCTGTGAAGTTGGAGATAAAGGGGGGAAATGAAACCCACGGGCGAGAGAACAACGAATGTGTCGCGTCGATTTCATTTTAATTTGTGGAGCAAAACCGCGTGCCTATCCGTGGGTGGCAAGAAAGCAGCCCAAGCAGAGGGGGGCCCCCAGCTGGTTGTCCCCCCCAATATATTACTATAAAATAGATTTCAGTTTATATGATTGTAATACAATACACTATTCGACATTATTATTAAAAATAAATTTTTAAAAGTCAATCCCATGTGTTAGTGATTTTTTTTTATTTTAGGCAGGAAATTCGTTTTCAAATTGAGATTTTTTTCTGGTAGTAGCAGTAACAGCAGCAGTAACAGCAGCAGCAACAGCAGTAGTAGCAGCAGTAGTAGCAGCAGCAGTAGCAGCAGCAGGCGGCAGGCAAGCAGCGGGCAGCACCACGTGACGAGGCATGTGCTCACGGAGTCAGCCAGTCACCGGTTCGTGATTTGCGTGATGTGGAAGCTACTGGACCCGAGGTAATTTCACACCACTATAACATCCTGCAACGCTCATTGCACAGCCCCGACCCTCCCCCTTGTGAATTTTTTTTTACTTGGGCTTTTTTTGTCAGCTAATTCTCCGTACAATGAAACCTGCATTACACCATTACATCAGCACCTCTGATTAGCATGGTTGGCTATGCACGGTGCAGAAAAAAGTTAAAAGTTAATCCATAGACTCCCATAGATACCCATAGATTACTCATACAGAGACCCATAGACTCACACAGAGGCCCATAGATTACTCACATAGAGACCCATAGACTCACACAAAGACCCATAGACTCACACAGAGGCCCATAGACTCACACAGAGGTCCATAGACTCACACAGTAGCACATATACTACTCAAACAGAGATCCATAGACTCACACAGAAACCCATATACTCACACAGAGACCCATAGACTCACACAGAGACCCATAGACTACTCACATAGAGACCCATAGACTCACACAAAGACCCATAGACTCACACAGAGACCCATACACTTACACAGAGGTCCATAGACTCACACAGTGGCCCATATACTACTCAAACAGAGATCCATAGACTCACACAGAAACCCATATACTCACACAGAGACCCATAGACTCACACAGAGGCCCATAGACTACTCACATAGAGACCCATAGACTCACACAAAGACCCATTGACTCACATAGAGGCCCATAGACTACTCACACAGAGACCCATAGACTACTCACACAGACCCATAGACTCACACAAAGACCCATTGACTCACACAGAGGCCCATAGACTACTCACACAGAGACCCATAGACTACTCACACACACCCATAGACTCACACAGAGACCCAGAGATTCACACAAAGACCCATCGACTCGCACAGAGATCCATAGACTACTCACACAAAGACCCATAGACTCACACAGAGACCCATACACTTACACAGAGGTCCATAGACTCACACAGTGGCCCATATACTACTCAAACAGAGATCCATAGACTCACACAGAAACCCATATACTCACACAGAGACCCATAGACTCACACAGAGGCCCATAGACTACTCACATAGAGACCCATAGACTCACACAAAGACCCATTGACTCACACAGAGGCCCATAGACTACTCACACAGAGACCCATAGACTACTCACACAGACCCATAGACTCACACAAAGACCCATTGACTCACACAGAGGCCCATAGACTACTCACACAGAGGCCCATAGACTACTCACACACACCCATAGACTCACACAGAGACCCAGAGATTCACACAAAGACCCATCGACTCGCACAGAGATCCATAGACTACTCACACAGAGACCCATAGACTCACACAGAGACCCAGAGACCCAGAGACTCACACAAAGACCCATCGACTCGCACAGAGATCCATAGACTACTCACACAGACCCATAGACTCACACAAAGACCCATTGACTCACACAGAGGCCCATAGACTACTCACACAGAGACCCATAGACTACTCACACAGACCCATAGACTCACACAAAGACCCATTGACTCACACAGAGGCCCATAGACTACTCACACAGAGACCCATAGACTACTCACACACACCCATAGACTCACACAGAGACCCAGAGATTCACACAAAGACCCATCGACTCGCACAGAGATCCATAGACTACTCACACAAAGACCCATAGACTCACACAGAGACCCATACACTTACACAGAGGTCCATAGACTCACACAGTGGCCCATATACTACTCAAACAGAGATCCATAGACTCACACAGAAACCCATATACTCACACAGAGACCCATAGACTCACACAGAGGCCCATAGACTACTCACATAGAGACCCATAGACTCACACAAAGACCCATTGACTCACACAGAGGCCCATAGACTACTCACACAGAGACCCATAGACTACTCACACAGACCCATAGACTCACACAAAGACCCATTGACTCACACAGAGGCCCATAGACTACTCACACAGAGGCCCATAGACTACTCACACAGAGACCCATAGACTACTCACACACACCCATAGACTCACACAGAGACCCAGAGATTCACACAAAGACCCATCGACTCGCACAGAGATCCATAGACTACTAACACAGAGACCCATAGACTCACACAGAGACCCAGAGACCCAGAGACTCACACAAAGACCCATCGACTCGCACAGAGATCCATAGACTACTCACACAAAGACCCAGAGACTACTCACACAGAGACCCAGAGACTCACATAGAGACCTGTAGTTTGTTGTCCTTCCCCTGCACCTCCGATTAGCATGGTTGGCTATGCACGGTGGTGCGAAAGAAGTTCAATATATGTACATACATAGAGACTTGTGGAGATCCATAGACTCACAGTCTCATAGACGACTCACAGAGACCCATAGACTCACATACAGAACCATAGACTTGTATAGAGACCAATAGATTCACACAGACTAAATAGCGATTATACCGGAGTGCAGTGATTTAATGGTCTCAGCCCGGTCACCACTAATGACTGCACAAAAAAGAAAGAAACCCATCGGATCATAAATTTGGTTCCGCAATTAAGTTTGGCTCAATTCCAGCTCCGAGTACGGTTTGAGCGTCACGTGACGAAGCAAAGTGCTCGCCCGCTCTGCATGGGGACCAGAGCGTCACGAAGACGAGAAGGGAATCTCAGTGGTAGCTCTGTGACATCCGCTTCTGCGGGCCGTTCTCGAAGAACACGGAGGGCAGCGCTGCTCTGCGAGAGACAGGAATGGATTAATCGTCTCGTGCGCGCAACACAAAAAATCCTCCACCGATACGGATGGATGATTAACGAAAGCAGCGGTAGTTATTGCGCAGGCAAGCGAGTCGGCAACATCTCTGAGCAGTAATTAAAAGAGGCTAATCAATGATAACCAAAAAAAAGGTAACTTTAAAAATAAACACTGGACATGCCTTTGGCCCGACCTGCGTGCACCCGCCGAGCCATTTTGCAGCCGTCGCAAACTTCCCTTCAACCTCACCACCTCCAAGCCGCGGCACGCACCGACGAACACGGCACGCGGCACGGTCATCCGCGCCGCCAAGAAAACACAAACAGAAGGAAACAAATAACGTACACGCGCACACACTCACACGTATAAACGCATACGTTGAAGACCGCACGCACGGCGAACGCGGCGGCGGTGCCGGAGGTTCGGACGCCGCGCCGGGAATGAAAGACGACCGCTCCGGATCTTCACAGCAGGGACTTTTAAATTGGTGGTGGGTGGCGGAAGACCTCTTGAGACGCCGCGGAGGAAGCGTCGTCACCTCCCGCCCACGCGAGGCCGATTGGACTCGCTTCCCAGCAACGGGGTCACAAGCCCTCCTTCACCACTACCCCCACCACCATCACCCATGCCCTCCCCCCCCACCCCGTGCACCTCCCCCTCCCCCCACTTGAGGATTTTGTGGGGGGGGGGGGGGGTTCAGAATCCTTACCTGGTAAAACAACAAGCTTTTGAGTTAAAGATTTTTTTAACCTTTAAAAAAATATTGTCTTGCTTCCTTTTCTGCGCCGAAGACCTCGCGTTTCTCGCCTGCGCAACAACCCAAGGGCTTCCCTGGATGATTCATTACACGTTTATACACGCGCACACACACACATATATAAATATCTACAGATTTTAGTTTAAAAAAATAATCATATTCCCGATAATTGCCATCCCGATTGTGCTCTCGGCGTCGCGCCGCTGCCGACAGCGGAAGAATCCTCGAGGATTACTTCGCGCGACTTGGGCGAGAGCGAGACGGTGGCGCCCACTGAAGTAGATCTCGCAGAGCCACCTCCGAGATCTCTGCATCAAGTGACATTAGGTCGCACAGCAGTGGGATGACGCTTTTTCACCCAACCACACGCACAGCATGCATGGTTTGTCGCATACCAATCAAACCGGAGCTGGAATTTATCCAAATAAAGTGCAGAAAGAAATAAATATTAAATAAATCTCACGGCAGCCGCCAATCGCCACCGAGTAGCGGTGATGTCACCGCAGCACTTGTGCCAGGCTACGTGTACTTTGTGTTGAACCAAAGATAAAGATCCTCCTTATAGCCTCAACAGACCTTTGGGGAAAACGCATGATGAGCAGGCAGCTGCACCAACGGGGGGCTGGCCGGCACCACGTTTGGCGTGGGAATCCAACTCGGGTTTCGCCGGTGTTCGCGGCACAGCGCGCACCAACCGCTCCACAACCGCTGACCCCCTTCCCCCCCGCCCCCCCACGTTTGCACGCTACGTCAACTCCACACGCGTCAGTTTTTGGTTGTCGCGACGATCGCTCCAGGCCCCGAAGATCGTCCCGCGGGCCTCGTCGGTAAGGGAATTTATTATTGCGATTTTTTTTTACTTACCGACGAAGAACGTTCGCTCGACGCTTGGACAGACTTAGGGGCGCACCGACGGCGGCTGCGGTGGCAGACAGAGCGGGGAACATGTGGTGCCCCTCCTAATTACCGCGTGTGTAAATCCCATCAAAGCATTAAGACGGCTTTGCAACGGTCAACTCGGCAAAACGAATCAAGTAGCTTACCGTCTGGACCACCGCGCCCGGGCGCGGGGGAAAAGGCGCGGGGTGGGAGGGAGGGTCACGGAGGGGGGGGGGGGGAGTCACGGGGGGGGGGGCAGATGTTTAGCGCAAGGAACCCATCATCGGTGCCCACCGCTCACCTCAATGCAGGCGTCACCGGGGAGGGACCTCGCCCAGAGATGGGGGGGTCGCAGGGAACACCGTAGTCCCAGGAACTCTCAGCCGACACTACAATACACTATACACTACATTACTATACACTACAGTACTATACACTACACTACTATACACTACTTTACACTACATTACTATACACTACACTCTATACACTACACTAATATACACTACACACTACTATACCACTACACTGCTATACACTACTATACACTACACTACTATACACTACACACTACATTACTATATACTACTGTGGTGGTCATGATTGACACACACGCGTCACAACCAGGGGGAGGGGTAGAAACCGGTCCGGACCGGTCGGGCCAACGGCAGTTGGAACCCCTCTGAGGGGAGGGGGCTAACAGGAGCTACGACCCCCCAGAACCCCGCCCCTCAGGGAGTGAGAGTATATAAGGCGGGTCCCTGAGAGCGCGAGGCAGTCCGCCTCAAGCCGAAGCCAGAAGCCGCCTGAAGAAGAAGAAGACCCCGGACCCCAAGCCGCCGACGTCCTTCTGAGGGCCGGGGCTCAGTGCGGTGCCGGTGGTCGTGGGGTTAGGACCCTGAGGTTCCCTCGGCCTGATGCCCTTGTGAGGGGCAGGTCCGGACGGGCCAGTGGTCAGGGACCCACCGGGCCAGCGGTGGGTCAGCCTCCCCTAGGTTTAGCTAGCCGGAGGGCTGAAGTAGGGAGAGTCGTAGGTACGATAGCCCAGAGGCTGTACCTCCCCAGGTTGTGGGTGAAAGGGGCCATTACCCCTTTGTGTTAGGGATTAGTGTAAACCGTTTGGTGAAATAAAGCGTGTTGCCTCTACGAAGACTCCGTCTCCCTCCAAGAACATTACACTACTATACACTACACTACTATACACTAGACTATACACTACACAATACACTACTATACACTACACTACTATAAACTACTATACACTATACACGACTATACACCACACTACAATACACTGCACTACAATACACTACACTATACACTACTATACACCACTATACACTACTCTACTATACACTACACTACTATACACTACACTTCTACACACTACACTACTATACACTACACTACTATACACCTGGCAACCCCTCATCCGCGCCTACATTATTACAGACCAATTCAGACCTTATTGGTCACCCTGTGCCCTTATAAGTATCAACGTTCATCCGACAAAGTCCATATTGAAACGGCTGCACGCCATATGGACCTGAAAACTCGATTTCCCTGTTCAAGAATACGGGGTAAACCGTATGGGGATAGGCGTTATCCTTTCTGGCAATACAGCAGTTGTGTTAAGATGTTAAAACACCGAACAGAAACCTTTTGCCAGGAATCGTGTCATTGCATTAACCACATGTAGCAATGGGCTCCGCCTCGCGCGCGTCAACGCACGACCGTACCTCACCACCCGGGTCGGACAAGGCATTCAGAACCGGTTCGGATTTCAATCCGGCCGCCAGGGTCAGTCCGGGCCGGCGACGGGCAAAATATTTCCACGCCCCGGCCACGCGCATGCGCCCACGCCGCATCCAATAGGCAGACAATTAAGAAGGGACAATTAAGAAGGGGCCAAGGAGAAGGTGATAATAAGATAATAACATAAACAGGGCGGTGCGATGTCCCTAAGCTATGGCTGTGATGGGCCACGTGACTACTGTCCCCCAAGCCTTGCCAGCGAGCAAGGAAATATCCTGTGAGAATTAAAGGTCTATCCCATTCGTCCGGCAGTATCTCAATGGCCCTCAAGACTCGTTGTCTAAAAGGGTCCCCTGCCTTGGGATGTTTGGCCAATTAAATGGATGGAGAATGCCCCCCCCTCCCCCCCCCCCCCCATAGAAGGGGATAACACGCCAAGCACCACACAGATAGATTCATGAATCCATTGCTGTTCTTCCATCTCGTAGCCGCCTCACCGCTTTTAACCACGAGGTCATCACTTCTTTGTTTTATTTTGCTCCATTACCTCAGGAAGGCCTCACCGAGCCTCAAGACTTTTTTCTCAGGAGGGTCTTGACAAGTTTTTTTAGCGATGCTGCTGCTGATGATGCTGCTGCTGATGATGCTTCTGATGCTGCTGCTGATGATGCTGCTGCTGATGATGCTGCTGATGCTGCTGCTGCTTCTGATGATGCTGCTGCTGATGCTTCTGATGCTGCTGCTGATGATGGTGCTGATGCTTCTGATACTGCTTCTGATGATGCTGCTGCTGATGATGCTGCTGCTTCTGATGCTGCTGCTGATGATGCTGTTGCTTCTGATGCTGCTTCTGATGATGCTACTGCTGATGCTGCTGCTGCTTCTGATGCTGCTTCCGATGCTGCGTGCGATCCCCCCTCACAATTATTTTCGCCAGAATTTGGCGGGTTGGGGGGGGGGTGAAGTTGTGGTCAATACGATGGTACAGGGGGGGGGGGGGTTATTGTTCTAGCTATGCAAAGGAGGAGGAGGAGGAGGAAACCCACGCAGTACAGGGGGACCGAGAGAGCGAGAGGAGGAGAGGACGCACAAACTCCACGCAGAGAAGCGACGCTGCCTTGGCGACGAGGTCAGTGCATGGGACTAGAAGTTCAAGACCGGAGGTTCAAGACCAGAAGTTCAAGGTCAGAGGTTCAAGGTCAGCGCGAGGGACTAGAGGTTGAACGGAGGTTGCAGCTAATTTGGTAACCCTCTACCCCCCACCACCACCGCCTCTGTTAACCCAGAGGCGGTAGTGGTGGGGTGGGGAGCGTGGAAGGAGGGGGGGAGAACATGGCCAATAACGACGATAACGATGACAGCGGCGTCAGAATATTCCGTTCCCGCCGACGTCGCGCCGACGTCGCGCCGACGTTGCGCCAACCGCCAGGCTCACCCGCGGACTGCTTGGCACCGCTTGGCACTGCTTGGCACCGCCCCCATCCGATGCCCGCTACGGCGGAACGCCGGCTTGGACGCGGACGAGAACACGTGAACACACACCAACCCCCGCTCCCCTCTTTAACCCCCCGCCATTCCCCCCACACCCCCCCCCCCCAAGCTCCTTCGATTTATCCGGGCGAGCGAGTCGACGGAGACTTTGCGGAGTTACAGAGAGTTATCTCGCAAAATAAAGTGTTAATTGCATATGCAAAATTTGTCAATTAAGATGCGCGGGGAGGGGGGGGCAGAGGGCAGGTGGGCGGCGGCTAAACGGCGTCCGGCGAGCTCTGGGCGTCTGTTGCTCGCTACTTCGTCTGTAATCCCATTCACCTGCAAATCTGTTGCTCAACCAAATCAACACGAAGTCTCCAAGTCTCTTTTGCTCAACTAAATTAACGTCGGAACCCAAGCTCGGGGCGGCGTGAGCGCTCGCAAAGCGGGGGAGGGGGGGGCCCTGCTCTTGCCACTCCGCATCGCGCGCCCGTCGCCCTGTGGAATCCGCCGCACCAGCAGCGGTTATTTTTTATCGCATTATTTTGTCACGCCAGATTAATTGAGAGGGGACCCGTCAATGCGTATTTCTGCGATTGCACGCGCGGGCAGAGATACCACCCCCACCGTGTGCCGTTTTATATATATGTACACACGCAGAAAAAGACAAAGATCCCCCATATACACTTAACAGACTGTTGGAGAAAGTGCCGATAATGATCATCTATTAAGGCCGGCACAGCACAGGAGGGGGTTGGTGGCCAACACCAAGCCAGGCCGGCTTTGTCTCCCCAGTGGCGATGTTTACACATTACACCAGGTACTCATTTTAGGCTGAGTCTACCTAGGGGAGGCCCAGGACCAGTTCAAATAGTCGTCACCGGTGATGACCGTGAGCGGAAATGGAACCCGGGTCGCTGGGTATATAGGGCAGCGCGAAGGCGGCTTAGCCCCCTCGATCCGGCAAAGTCGAAGCTGCTTGGGCATGCGGTGGCTGGGCAAGCGGTGGCTGCATCACCCAGCCAATGCATCCTCGCCTGCCAGGAGGTCATTGATGGGACCGTATCCAGATCTTTCAAGAACCTGGTTTATCCCAGGATGGACTGGAGGCAGGCCAGCCTGAATGTTTCAAATGGCACAGATGTTCCATTAGAGGGGGAACATATTTCGCAAAGTATAAAGAATGGAGGGATGGTATGACTGTGGACGAGAAGACCCAATGCTTCTTATGGAGTGACAGGCTAGGTAGCTTCCACACAGCATTACGCAGCTGACGAAAAGATAATGCTGCTTGACCAATTCAAAGCGAGACCTCCTGCTGTCAAATTGAAGTTGAGCACAATTCCCAGATACGGAAACTTTTCCACTCTCTCCACAACTGCCCTGTCATTCATGGGGAGTTGAGGAGGTGGAGCATTTGAGGACATAAAATACCCAACCAGGTGCTTACTTTAGGTGGAGCAGATGGGTAAGTCCCCATCTCTAAGTGGCAATAACCCAGAGCTCTGGCCTGCTGATGATATCAAAGGCCTTGACCAGGTCAATAAAGCAGTGATGTAGGGCAGGTCCCATTGGAATTCTCTACACCTCCGCTTCAGCAGAATGGCAGAGAATATGATATCTGTGCAGGACCACCCCAGCCTGAAATCACATGGGGGGGGTCAGAGATCAGATGACCATTCTTCCTCTTCAGGGTGGTAATAGACGTGGTGTTGCAAGATACTTTTTGACGGAATTACGGAGTGATTTGTGATCGCAGCCTACCGAGGCAGACTCCATTTCCTCAGCAACCTGTGCCCCGTGCTGCACCCACTCCAGTCCACCAGCGATCCGGACAAAATTAAGCCCTGGCGATATTTGACAAATATTCATCGAGGGCAGCCTCAACGAATCCCAAGGACTCGCCCCACGGCCTACGGCAGCTCGCTCGCTCGACGCCGTCCACGTCGCTCGTCGCCCGTTACCCATGACGTGTTCAACGGTTGTCCTGCAGTCGTCAGAGCGGCGAGCTTAAACGACCATCTGATGTTTAACGGCGCATTTGGCGGTCGCGCCTAAACGCGCCCGACTGTTGCGTACATTAATATGCTAATGCCGCTCCCGTGCACGACTTCACAAAGGGACATTAATGACTCCCCCCCAAGTTTTTTTTTTGCCCGCCGCACATCAGCTTAACGCGCAGTAAATCGCGACGTAATTAAAATGTCATTAACGAGCGGCGTCGTTTCTGCCGACGCACGGGAATAGAAACACACAAATAAGTAAACAATGTTTTTCTTTCTTGACGGCTGAGAGAGAGAGAGGAGGATGCAGTGGTGGTGAAGGGGGGGGGGCGGTGAGGAAGAGCCGGTGCGGTACCCCTCGATTGCATACCACCACCACTACCACCCCGGCGAGAGGCAAATGTCTCATGAATATTTAAATTCCCCTCCTAGGGTAGGCACTGACAGCGCCCGAAAACGCCAGCAGCGCTGCAAGCCGCCCACGCCATCACTGGCTGGCACCGTCGTCGCTGAGCCAGCTCAAATTATTTATTTTACACCCTTGAGTTGAACGGACGACCGCCGGCATTGGAAGCAGCACTGTGCACGTCGTGCGATTGCACCTGGACGCAACGACGCGTACGTGCACGTAGATACGCACACACGTGCGCACGTACGCACGTACATACGCACGTACATACGCGTACACGTGCGCGCGTACGTACGCGTTTAATAAATGGCCAGCGCGGTAATCACCGCGGCGTTATGTGGGGGGCGGGGGGATTCTCTAGCCGACGCGCAACGAGGGCACGGAAATTAAAAAAATCCCAAAAGAGAAACAACCCAACCGACCGACGGCCCGCGCCGAACCTGCATCTTCCCAACAGCACGCGTTGCGACGGCGCAACCGGCTTCGTGGCGGGCAGATTCCGAAGCCGTCAGTTTTTATTATTATTATTATTCTCCTGGCCGGCTCAGCGTGACGGTGGGCACGACGACGACGGCGGCGGCGGCGGCGCTTCTAGCGACGGGGTCCGTGCGGAGTGGCTCGGAGCGAGCGACATCGCCGCAGGGTCCTTGCGGGGCACGGCTCGCATCATTCCCGCGCAACTCAAATTGGAGGAGAGAGAAGAGGAGACGACGATGATGACGATGACGACGATGGCGACAACAACAAAAACACGCGCACGCACAAACCCGAACGAACAACAACGTCAAAGAGAACGCCAAACCGCCAAGGGGGGAGTGGGCGAATTCCAGCGCGCGAATCGCCCGCTGCCTGCGCTCCTGATATCTCGCTCACCGCTCGCAAATACCAAGTCGCCACTCTCTGCCGATGCCACCGCCGTCACCGCCGAGACATCCTCGCCCCGCGCGATCTGCGATGCCGCAGCAGCCGCAGCCGCCGCCGCTTCTGCCGGGTTTTTTTTTTAACACCCTCGCGCCTCCTTCCCCCTGACCTACATTCTTCGCGTGCGGCGACGCTGCCGCCCGACGCAGGTTTAGTCTCGGAGCGCCGCGCGGCTTCTCTTACCCGAGACGTGTGTCGCCCGCCCGCCCGCTCGCCCGCCCACTCGCCCGCCAGCCCTCTCTCTCTCTCTCCATACCGCCGCAAGCCCGGGCAAGGGCACGCCGGGCTGCTGCTGTCGATTGAGGATTTTTTTCCTTCCTCCCCTTCCTCCGTTTTTTCAGAGCGCGTCACTTGAGCGGCGGCATTCGGGTCGTCTGAACTTCCTCGCGACGAGGGGAGGAGGAGAGGAATGGGAGAGAGGGGGGAAACAAACAAAACAGGACATTGGAGAGAGAAGAACCAAAACAAAATTGGTCTTGCTGCAGCAATGCCTGCTGGGAAGGATCATGTGATTTAACAATCCTGGCACTGGTGCTGCCAGCTTTTCTCTCTCGCCCTCGCTCTCTCTCTCTCTTTCTCTCTCTCGGCCGCGTGTGTACAAATTCACTCGAGCGGTGCGAGCGAGCGAGCGAGCGAGCGAGCGCACTCGCACCGCATCCCGCTTGCCACTTGGGCTCTCTTCTCTTCGGTACGAATCGGACGACCCGGCCCCCAGTCCCCGACAAGGCACGGAGCACCGGACCGACGGGCCGACGGACGCGTCACGGATACCGCCAAAGCGGACGGTCGGACGGGAGGCGACGACGATATCGGGGGGGGGTTGGGGGGGGTGTGCGTGCGAGGATATTTACGCAAGAGCCACGGCCGGACTTTAGGGGTTTCCGATGAAGCGACGTCAACCCACAGCGGCAGCGGAAGTAGAGGAAAGATAAAAATGTGAAAAGAGGACGAACAGAAACAGGACGAATTCAGTTTTTTTCTCTCAACAATGGAACTGGCAATCGGCCCTGGCATGCGCTCCGCCATAAAACAGATTGCCACAAGCATATTAAGGCAACCGTCGCGGGCGAACGTTGCCATAAAGTATCGCACGTGCCCCTCTCTCCGACTCCCCTCCCTCGCGACGGCATTAAGGCCCCGTCTATCTTCTATTAAAGCCCCGTCTGTCTCCTATTAAAGCCCCGTCTATCTCCTATTAAAGCCCCGTCTGTCTTCTATTAAAGCCCCCGTCTATCTCCTATTAAAGTCCCGTCTATCTCCTATTAAAGTCCCGTCTATCTCCTATTAAAGCCCGTCTATCTCCTATTAAAGTCCCGTCTATCTCCTATTAAAGTCCCGTCTGTCTCCTATTAAAGTCCCGTCTGTCTCCTATTAAAGTCCTGTCTGTCTCCTATTAAAGTCCCGTCTGTCTCCTATTAAAGTCCCGTCTATCTCCTATTAAAGCCCCGTCTGTCTCCTATTAAAGCCCCGTCTATCTCCTATTAAAGCCCCGTCTGTCTCCTATTAAAGCCCGTCTATCTCCTATTAAAGCCCCGTCTGTCTTCTATTAAAGCCCCCGTCTATCTCCTATTAAAGTCCCGTCTATCTCCTATTAAAGTCCCGTCTATCTCCTATTAAAGCCCCGTCTATCTCCTATTAAAGTCCCGTCTATCTCCTATTAAAGTCCCGTCTGTCTCCTATTAAAGTCCCGTCTATCTTCTATTAAAGCCCCGTCTGTCTCCTATTAAAGCCCCGTCTATCTCCTATTAAAGCCCCGTCTATCTCCTATTAAAGCCCCGTCTATCTCCTATTAAAGCCCCGTCTGTCTCCTATTAAAGCCCCGTCTGTCTCTTATTAAAGCCCCGTCTATCTCCTATTAAAGTCCCGTCTATCTCCTATTAAAACCCCGTTTGTCTCCTATTAAAGTCCCGTCTATATCCTATTAAAGTCCCGTCTATCTCCTATTAAAACCCCGTTTGTCTCCTATTAAAGTCCCGTCTATCTCCTATTAAATCCCCGTCTGTCTCCTATTAAAGTCCCGTCTATATCCTATTAAAGTCCCGTCTATCTCCTATTAAAACCCCGTTTGTCTCCTATTAAAGTCCCGTCTATATCCTATTAAAGTCCCGTCTATCTCCTATTAAAACCCCGTTTGTCTCCTATTAAAACCCCCATCCATCTCCTATTAAAGCCCCGTCTGTCTCCTATTAAAGCCCCAGTCTATCGCCTATTAAAGCCCCCGTCTATCTCCTATTAAAGTCCCGTCTAGCTCCTATTAAAGCCCCATCTATCTCCTATTAAAGCCCCCGTCTATCTCCTATTAAAGTGCCGTCTAGCTCCTATTAAAGCCCCATCTATCTCCTATTAAAGCCCCCGTCTATCTCCTACTAAAGCCGCGTCTATCTCCTATTAAAGACCCCGTATATCTCCTACTGGAGGGGTGCGCCATCGATTCCGGCTAAACCTTCATTGGCTACGGCCTCAAGCCACCGGTCGCCACCTCACGCGAGTGAGGACCGTGAGGGTATCCCCCCCCCACCCTCCACCACCCTCCCCCGTGGCCCCCTCCAGCCCACTGCGATCGCCCATCCTTCATACCGTGAGGCCAAATCTCATATCGGACGCCTTTGTCTGGCAGTTAAGCAACCAGTCTTTTTTTTTGGGGCGATGCATCGGCATGTCGGTTACTCTTTGGATTTTTTTTTATTTTCACGATGATTTTCAACAAACCAAGAGTGTGTGTGTGTATATGGAATCAGAATCTCCATTCATACCGGATCAATTTGATGAGCTATAACGCTCTTTTTTCCCCAAGGGCGTCCAGTTCCGGAAGGGTCGCAATCTTGCGAACGGGAAACGGACGAGCGGATCGGTGGAAAGGAAGAGCGTGGTGATCACCCGAGGCAGGAAAGAGAAGCAGAGGAGAGACAGAACGGAGAGAGAGAGGGAACAGTGAGGGGGAGAGAGAGGGAACGGTTAGAGAGAAAACAGTGGAGGAAAGAAGGAAGAGAGAGTGACGGGCGGGCATCTCAAAATTTGAACCGGGACGCGGCGGGGGGGGGGGGGGCACGTGATCTCATCCGGACACACGGCGTGGAAGGTCAAGGGAGCGACGGCTCGGGTCCGACCGTTACCGGCACGGCGCGTGGGCCGCTCTGCGCTGATGCGGTTAAAACAAAGTTATCTGCGCTTCCGCAGATTTCCTCCCACTTGCCACGGCCTGCAGCAGCGCGCTCGCGCGTGCGTGCCGCGTGCCCTCGACTCTCGCTGCTGGTCGGCTATTTTTAACCAACCCCCCCCCCCCCCCCGACTGTCCGACTGCAGCCGACTGCCATTCCCAAAACGGGAGCAGCGGCGGTGGTGGAGGCAGCAGCAGCCGCCATCGCCAGCATGACCGCTACCGCCCCCATCATTACCGCCATCATCATCATCATCACCAATACCAACACAATTATCACCATTACCACCACCATAATCACCTCCACCACTATCACCATCATCACTACTGTCAGCACTACTCGCATGAGTACTAGCATCATCACAATCACCATCACTGCCGCCATCACCATCACTACCATAATGACCGCAATCACTACCGCCATCATCACACCTGTCAGAATGAATACCATCAGTACTCACGCCATCACTGTCGCCATCACCACCATCACTACCGACAGCACCATCACTACCATAATCACCGCAATCACGTCTGCCACCATCACTACTGCCAGCATGGATCACAATCACCAGAACAATTACCACCATTATAACGATCACCACACCACCACCATCACACACAAACATGACAACATACATCACCACCACGACCATCACCGCACTTACCACTGTGCACCCGAGGCTTCTGTCACTCGGGTAGCAACGTCTGTTTCGGATATCTGCGTTCCTCTGAGGGGGGGGGGGGGGGGCATCAAGCAGTGGATGAAGCATGGCTCCCACACACTGCCACTGTAAGGGACGCGCTCGCCCCACCATCCAACGTCGTCACAGATAAGAGGTTATTCTGCTGCATATAGTAAATCTACGCAACCAATGGCTTCAGATTCGGCACTATGCCTAGCACATTATTAATATGACGATCATCTTGCCGAAGGGAGAAACACATGGGATTTCAATTCTCTTGATTTTCTGTCCAAAATACCATCGGTGTCTTGTGGTCAAATCGAAACACATGAGAGGGGGACATTAAAGCTGGCGGAGGCGTTAGAGCGGGCGGTGGTGTTAGAGCGGGCGGTGGTGTTAGAGTGGGTGGAGGTGTTAGAGCGGGCGGTGGTGTTAGAGCGGGTGGAGGCGTTAGAGCGGGCGGTGGCGTTAGAGTGGGCGGTGGTGTTAGAGCGGGCGGTGGTGTTAGAGCGGGTGGAGGCGTTAGAGCGGGCGGTGGCGTTAGAGCGGGCGGTGGCGTTAGAGCGGGCGGTGGTGTTAGAGCGGGTGGAGGCGTTAGAGCGGGCGGTGGTGTTAGAGCGGGCGGTGCCGTTAGAGCGGGCGGTGGCGTTAGAGTGGGCGGTGGCGTTAGAGTGGGCGGTGGCGTTAGAGTGGGCGGTGGTGTTAGAGCGGGCGGTGGTGTTAGAGCGGGCGGTGGCGTTAGAGCGGGCGGTGGTGTTAGAGTGGGCGGTGGTGTTAGAGCGGGCGGTGGCGTTAGAGTGGGCGGTGGCGTTCGAGTGGGCGGTGGCGTTAGAGCGGGCGGTGGCGTTAGAGTGGGCGGTGGTGTTAGAGCGGGCGGTGGCGTTAGAGTGGGCGGTGGTGTTAGAGTGGGCGGTGGTGTTAGAGCGGGCGGTGGCGTTAGAGTGGGCGGTGGCGTTAGAGTGGGCGGTGGCGTTAGAGCGGGCGGTGGCGTTAGAGTGGGCGGTGGCGTTAGAGCGGGCGGTGGTGTTAGAGTGGGCGGTGGTGTTAGAGCGGGCGGTGGCGTTAGAGCGGGCGGTGGCGTTAGAGTGGGCGGTGGCGTTAGAGTGGGCGGTGGTGTTAGAGCGGGCGGTGGCGTTAGAGCGGGCGGTGGTGTTAGAGTGGGCGGTGGCGTTAGAGCGGGCGGCGGCGTCAGGGCGGGCAGCAGCAACGGTTAAAATTGTCGGCATTGTCCCCCGTCGCCAGCATCGGCATAACCATCACAAACACCATTTGCCGAGTGCAATTTGCTTTGAGGGGGGTGGGGCGATTGGGTGGGTGGGGGAGGTAGCGATGGGGGCGGGGGTCATCGAACCCAATGCAGAGGGCGTCTCGACCCGAAGATGCTCGTGCTGACGCGGCGAGGGGGGAGAGCAATTTGTGTTTCTGGAGTGGAGGCGGAGGAGGAGGCGGTGGGGAGTGGATCACGCGCTGTGCCTGTTGCGAACCCAGCGACCCGCGTTTCGATTCCCGGTCGGTGGCGAGCCGAGAGCCTCAACCTCCCCCACCCCCTGGGCTCGGCCCTGGCTGACGACGGACCCGCCCGTGCCGAGACCAGCGTGAAGTATGGACAAACAACAACAACCGCCCCCACCCCACACCAGCAGTTGACGTGGTGTGGATTGTCCTGCGCATTGGTGGTTTAAATAGCTTCATAGCTCGCTCCACGCTCACTCCACGCACACGCTCCAAGCACACGCTCCACGCTCGCTCCACGCACACGCTCCAAGCTCGTTCCGTGCGCCAAGGCAACAGCGACGGCGTGAACGCACGAGTGCTGGGATGAACGCTGGGGTTACGGTGCACCAGGGGGGAGGGGAGGGGGCTTACCGTCGACCTGGTCGACTCTTTAACGGGCTCACCATCGGTGGGAGGGGGCAGGGAAGCGGGGGGGGGGGGGGTGTTTAAGGCAAGATGCAGCACGCTTTGTTGTTGCACCGGTTCGCGGTTGGGATCCGGCAGGCCGCCCCATCACCCCCCCCCCCCCATTCCGCCTCCCCTCCCTTCCCCCGTCAATAGCAACCGCTGCGCATTCCCCGTATTACAAGATCCCGCGATGGCGTCGTGCACCACCGAGGTCACGGTCCAGATTTTTTTGCCAAATGTAAAGAATTGCTGCACGCCCACCGGGATTGTACATCGGCAATTGTCGCGTCCCCCTACTGCGAACAACTTGGCAGGACCCCCCCCCCAGACCCCCTCCTGAAAGCGAGTTGCGAGACACGGCGAGGCTTTCTTGGGTAAACGAGCAGACTGACCGTAACATTGGCAACGATGACAACGACGATAACAAAAAGGGTCTTTTAAACGCACGCTCGCGTGTACGTTCAACTTCTTTCGCCACCGTACGTAGCCAACCACGCGAAACGGATATGCGGTAACCGCAAGAATGAAAATAAAAAAGCGCAATGCGGGTAACGTGGTCGTAGCGGCAAGCAGCAGCAGCAGCAGCAGCACTGTCTCAGCCTCCGGCCACCAGGGGACTGCCAAAAATATACCGCACGGCATTGCCATCGGTCACGCTCTATCCGCCGCCGGACGAGGGGCCCTCGCAAGCTGCCACCGCTCCCCACGGGTCTCGCGATGACAAAACTAAAAAAAAATGTCCACTCATCTGCCCCCCCGCCCCCGCCTCTCTCGATTCAGATTGCGTCGCTCCGTCTCCACGGTGGTGGTTCCCCTAAAGGCGCGTTCCAAGCCTCTGGCCGCCACTCTCGCCCGTCAGTCTCGGGGCCATCGGCCGCCGTGCCTAGCAGCGACTCGCCTTGCTGCCCCGCGCCCACTTAACTTTGCCAGTTCGTTGAATCTGGCTTGGATCGTGGAGGTCAGGGGGTGGGGGGGACATGGGGGTGGGGGCAGTGGCGGGGGGGGGGGTTCGGCAAAAAAAACTAAAATAACAAGAGCAGCCGTTTTTTTCGTTCAATTATATTATCGGTGACGTAGACCAAAAAAAAAACCAAACTAGATAATTCAAAAGCGACCCCGAGATGCACCGAATACCGGCGGTAGTCTTCAATAAGTAACATCGGGAAGTGGCAGTCCTTATAGGAACCGGGGCGCAGTTTTGCGGGGTAGGTAGGTTTACAGGGACTCCTCTACTTACGAATGAGCTATATTCCAGAGGTCTGTTTGTAAGTCGGTTTGTTTGTAAGTCCCAACTTTACTCCTATCGATTCCAAACATCTTTTATGGCATGTACACTAAACACGGGGAATGGCTTTAAAAGTTGTATCATCTCCTGGAGATGTAGACGCCACTGGTTCTTTATGTTCTGCAGCTGTAGATGTCACTGGTTATTCACATTCTGCAGATGTAGATGCCACTGGTTCTTCACGTTCTGCAGATGTAGATGCCACTGGTTCTTCACGTTCTGCAGATGCAGATGCCACTGGTTCTTCACGTTCTGCAGATGTAGATGCCACTGGTTCTTCGCGTTCTGCAGTTGTAGATGCCACTGGTTCTTTACGTTCTGCAGGTGTAGATGTCACTGGTTCTTCATGTTCTGCAGTTGTAGATGCCACTGGTTCTTCACGTTCTGCAGATGTAGATGCCACTGGTTCTTTACGTTCTGCAGGTGTAGATGCCACTGGTTCTTTACGTTCTGCAGGTGTAGATGTCACTGGTTCTTCATGTTCTGCAGTTGTAGATGCCACTGGTTCTTCACGTTCTGCAGATGTAGATACCACTGGTTCTTCACGTTCTGCAGGTGTAGATGCCACTGGTTCTTCACGTTCTGCAGGTGTAGATGCCACTGGTTCTTCACGTTCCGCAGATGTAGACGCCACCACCACCATCTCTTGCGCGGCAGTTGAACAGCTGCAACTAGACATACTGACCAGGTTTGTTCATATCTCTGAATGTTCATAAGTCGAATGTTTGTAAGTAGAGGAGTCCCCTGTATATAATGCCAATTGTTAAACCGTGACCCTCCACCACCCAGCGACGGAGCCGAATCAAATTAAGTTGTCAAGTCGTGGGGGAAGCCAAACTGGAGGAGGAACACTGGAAAAGCCCCAAAGGCAAAGACGCCCGAACCAAAACCCGGACACAAGCTTTGATTTGACATTTTTAAAGAAGTATTTTTACTCTTTCTGGCAACAATCCGCGAGGTGTTAAGGTGTCCAAAAGCCCAAACAGACACACCAATAATTGAAAAACATTCTTACATTTTACAAAAATGCAATATTCTTATGTTTTCATACTTTGATACTGGCAAGAAAAGGGTCCCGTGATACACATGATTATTATTATCATTGTGAGGCATCTTCAACGTCGGCATTAACCACATGAGCTCATGGTAACAACAACAACAACAAAAATGGTCCCGTCGATAAAATTGTCTCAACTCCGAGCTACGAATGGCGTCGGCGTTTGCACTGCACCACATTTGGTGCCG
This sequence comes from Lethenteron reissneri, assembly GCF_015708825.2. Lineage (NCBI taxonomy): Eukaryota > Metazoa > Chordata > Hyperoartia > Petromyzontiformes > Petromyzontidae > Lethenteron > Lethenteron reissneri. The sequence goes on from NC_083838.1 coordinate 8,917,486, forward strand.
CTCGCCTTGTGGCGTCTCCAGCCCGCTAGCGGGGCCAAAGCCGCAAGCCGCCTCTCCGGTGCAGGACAAATCAATCACTCTCCCAAGGCCGATGCGTGCCTTGCCGACGGCACATTTGTTGAAGTGTTATATCCGTCACTGAGTATGTGTGGCTAATGCTGACTTGATGCCTTGTATCATGGGCATCTTTATTCATTAATTTTAAATAGTTACAATAAAGATTTTAAAAAATCTATTAATTATATGAACCCGCGATTCCTCATGTGAGGGACAAGGCGAACCCCTTGCTCCCCCAAAATATAGAAGTCAGTCAAACTGCCTATGAATATTCAAACTCCGCCTATTAATATTCAAGCTCCGCCTATTAATATTCAAGCTCCGCCTATGAATATCCAAGCTCCGCCTATGAATTGGTGTCTATGTGGCGTCTGAACATGTTAACATCTCCTGCATTATTCTATCTTCTTCTTGAGCCACGTGCAGCGGAAACACCACCACCACTACCACCACCACCCCGTGGGGTTGAGCACACGAAAGAGTTTGGGTGTACACCCCGTGCTGTATGCATAGATGAACTTATTTCGCACCTTACGCAAGTTTACCCCCAACCTTGCTAATCGGAGGTGCGCAGGGGGGAGGGCGGCAGGCGAAGGACAACAAACTAAACACAGAGAAAGCAGAGAGGGCTGTGCGGCGTTGCCCCGCGTTATCGACATCGCGACTTACGTGCAGCGCCACAGCGACCCCCTGAGATGAGACGCGGAGTTGGGGAGTGGGGGGTCGGGGCGGGGGGTCAGGCGAGGGGTGGGAGCGGGGGGTGGGAGCGGGGGGTGGGAGCGGGTGGTGGGAGCGGGGGGTCGGAGCGGGGGGTGGGAGCGGGGGGTGGGAGCGGGGGGTCAGGGGGGGGTCGGAGCGGGGGGATGGGGGGGGGTCGAGCGAAGATCACGGTCAGCCATACCTCGCCTGCCCTCGCCGCATGGACGATTCGCTCTCTGACGATGACGAATAAGAACGGGGTTGTTACCCTTTCTGCCGATAAAACAGGAGTTGTGTTAAGATGCTCAAACACCAAATATAAACCTTTTGCAAGTACTGCATTAACCACACAGTATTTGTGGTGAACATGCAAACAAAACATCCTCTGGCAATATATGGCGTTATGTTTGAAACGGATTGGCCTACACCAGAGACAGCCTTTCTGGCCTTGTCTCTCACCAGTGTCAGACCGGAGAACTTTGATACTGGAAAAAAGGAACCAAATAGGTAATTTCTGCGAGACATCAAGTCTGCATTTAGCACACGTGCTCTGTGTGGTTAATGCAGACTTCATGCCTCGCAAAAGGTGTTTGAACATCTTTAACACCTCCTGTTTTATCGTCAAAAAAGGAAAAACCTATTATTAATTTTTATCACCTTGGATTCTGGCAAAATTGTCTCACAGGTCCATTCTCTCTGGACGTGGCGAGCGCAGCGGTCTTGTTGCACGACTAACAAAAACCAAAACACAACTCAACACGTCCACAACAACACCATGAGGCCTTAAGAGAATAAATTATGCTGTTCGTGTATACAGTACGGGCAGTACTTGACTTATGAACACCATTTGTTACCGAGGGGCCCGTTCTTAAGTCGAAAGGATCGTAAGTTGGAATGCAAAAGTGTACTCCAGTAGACTCTCCACGCTAATGATGGGGTGGATGGGTGCAGATAATTCAAAATCGCGGAGAATCCAAAAAGAAACATTTTCCATGGATATCTGTGCCAAAAATGGACGAATGAACGATCGATACGCGTGGTCAGTGATAATAACGCTTTCCTGCTCCTGCCTACTAAGTGGACAGCAGAGATATGCAACTACTGTACTGTAGAGGCGATCGCGTGGATTTCAGATTAACCGGAGCAAGGTATTTGTTCGGTTAAAGCACGTGACTTGTAATTAACATTAACACGAATAACAATGGAGAACTGTTTTGAGATTACAGTAAAACCTCGGATTGCGAGTAACTTGGGTTTGCCAGTGTTTTGCAAGACGAGTAGTACGTATACGCTTTGTCTGCCGAGCGTCACGTGATCACAACTGATATACAAGTGATTTGATATACGAGTGTTTTGGATTACAAACATGTTTCCAGAACGAATTATGCTCGCAATCCAAGGTTTTACTGTATTCATTTGGGCTTAAGGGAAAATCAACGAGTTGTTAATTAATGTGAACATCTCAGGTGTGTGGTTAATCCGCAAAATCAGATAAACAGTACGCGGATAATCGAGTACACCGTATGTTTAAAAGCACACACACACAAACACTTACTCCCAGCATCAGGCTGACCTACTGCATCTCACGGAGGATCGCTCAGCTGAACAAAATATTTCCGCAGTCGATTTGCAAGTGCGGGTTCGCGTTTTAAGTTAACGTAAAAAATCATATATTTCATGGATGATAGGTTCGTAAGTGTGGGTGGTCTTAATTTGGGTGCTCGTAAGTCGAGGGCTGCCCGCACTGCGTTCCCTTTGTCATTCGCTAAACTATCCGCGATTCTGGATACCTGCTAATCGCATCGGGAACTTTACGCAACTGCATCGCGTGAGAGAAGGTGATGAGCGATAAAGGGTTGAGAGATACAGTTACGAGATGAAGTTATGAGATCAAGTGATGAGAGATGAAGTTATGAGATAAAGTTACGAGATAAAGTGATGAGAAATAAAGTGATGAGATTAAGTTATGAGATTAAGTTATGAGATGAAGTGATGATGTAAAGTGATAAGAGATAAAGTTATGAGATAAAGTTATGAGAGATTAAGTTATGAGATAAAGTTATGAGATGAAGTTATGAGATAAAGTGATGAGATATAAAGTAATGAGAGATCGTGTGATGAAATGTAACATTTATTTAATGGGTCTTCCTGACTGCACAATTTTATTTATGCCATGAAGGGCAATTACCCGAAACGTTGCCTTATAGTACAGGGACTCTACTTATGAACGAGTTAGGTTCCAGAGGTGTGTTTGTAAATCAAATTGTTTGCAAGTCCAACTTTACTCCTGTTGATTCAAAACGTGTTGTACGGCATGTACACTAAACACGGGGAATGGCTTTAAGAGTTAGATAATCTCCTGGAGATGCCACTGGTTCTTCACGTTCTGCAGATGTAGATGCCACTGGTTCTTCACGTTCTGCAGATGTAGATGCCACTGGTTCTTCACGTTCTGCAGATGTAGATGCCACTGGTTCTTCACGTTCTGCAGATGTAGATGCCACTGGTTCTTCGCGTTCTGCAGATGTAGATGCCACTGGTTCTTCATGTTCTGCAGATGTAGTTGACACTGGTTCTTCATGTTCTGCAGATGTAGATGCCACTGGTTCTTCATGTTCTGCAGATGTAGTTGACACTGGTTCATCATCTTCTGCAGATGTAGATGCAACTGGTTCTTCACGTTCTGCAGATGTAGATGCCACTGGTTCTTCACGTTCTGCAGATGTAGATGCCACTGGTTCTTCACGTTCTACAGATGTAGATGCCACTGGTTCTTCACGTTCTGCAGATGTAGATACCACTGGTTCTTCACGTTCTGCATATGTAGATGCCACTGGTTCTTCACGTTCTACAGATGTAGATGCCACTGCTTCTTCACGTTCTACAGTTGTAGATGCGACTGGTTCTTCACGTTCTGCAGATGTAGATGCCACTGGTTCTTCACGTTCTGCAGATGTAGATGCCACTGGTTCTTCACGTTCTGCAGATGTAGATGCCACTGGTTCTTCACGTTCTGCAGATGTAGATGCCACTGGTTCTTCACGTTCTGCAGATGTAGATGCCACTGCTTCTTCATGTTCTGCATATGTAGATGCCACTGGTTCTTCATGTTCTGCAGATGTAGATGCCACTGGTTCTTCACGTTCTGCAGATGTAGATGCCACTGGTTCTTCACGTTCTGCAGATGTAGATGCCACTGGTTCTTCGCGTTCTGCAGATGTAGATGCCACTGGTTCTTCATGTTCTGCAGATGTAGATGCCACTGGTTCTTCACGTTCTGCAGATGTAGATGCCACTGGTTCTTCACGTTCTGCAGATGTAGATGCCACTGGTTCTTCACGTTCTGCAGATGTAGATGTCACTGGTTCTTCACGTTCTGCAGATGTAGATGCCACTGGTTCTTCACGTTCTAGATGTAGATGCCACTGGTTCTTCACGTTCTACAGATGTAGATGCCATTGGTTCTTCACGTTCTATAGATGTAGATGCGACTGGTTCTTCACGTTCTGCAGATGTAGATGCCACTGGTTCTTCACGTTCTGCATATGTAGATGCCACTGGTTCTTCACGTTCTGCAGATGTAGATGCCACCGGTTCTTCACGTTCTGCAGATGTATATGCCACTGGTTCTTCACGTTCTGCAGATGTAGATGTCACTGGTTCTTCGTTCTGCAGATGGAGATGCCACTGGTTCTTCACGTTCTGCAGATGTAGATGCCACTGGTTCCTCACGTTCTGCAAATATTGATCCCATTGGTTCTTCATGTTCTGCAGATGTCGATGCCACTGGTTCTTCACGTTCTGCAGATGTAGATGCCACTGGTTCTCTTCATGTTCTGCAGATGTCACTGGTCCACAATGCTTTATAATGTCCACTTTAGTTTTCGCCGTCATAGTGCGCCACCTCTTACGACCACCCTCAAAACTTTCACCACTCTTACGCTTCTGAGACATGACGGGGGTTGATGATGTTTGTGAAAAGCAAAGAGAGAATGTCGGAGTGAACCGCACAGCGTCAACGCAACAGCAGCAAACAGTGGAGGCGGCCCAAGGCAGAAATGCTGGGAATGCTGGGTAATGAATGGGAATTCTGGGTAATGACACAAACAACCACCACCGCCATCTGTTGCGTGGCGGTTGCACTTAGGACTCTCGGTGTCGAACGGGCAACTGGACATACGGACCAAGTTTGTTCGTATCTCTGAAAGTTCGTAAGTCGAATTTTCGTAAGTAGAGTAGTCTTTGTGTACAGTAAGGGAAAAAAGTATTTGATCCCCTGCTGATTTTGTACGTTTGCCCACTGATAAAGAAATGATCAGTCTATACTTTTAATGGTAGGTTTATTTGAACAGTGAGAGACAGAAAAACAACAAAATCCAGAAAAACGCATGTCAAAAATGTTATTCATTGATTTGCATTTTAAAGAGGGAAATAAGTATTTGACCCTAGATTTGAAGCTTTCGTGACAGCAATGATTCATATTCTTAGGTTTTTTCGGTAAAGTCACGTAGGTAAAAACATTAAAAAGTAAAATAAAATAAAAATAAAAATCATGACGTTTCGGAGGCAACACAAGCTTCCGTCTTCAGGTGGTACCGTCACAGCCACGACAGCTGTATCAAGTTAATGAGAGATTGCAGGAGTTACCACTGCGTTAATATAATGGTTGGAGGTGTTGCCCCCAAAACGTCGTGATTTTTATTTTTATTTTATTTTACTTTTTAATGTTTTTACCTATGTGACTTTACCGAAAAAACCTAAGAATATATGTATTTGACCCCTCTGCAAAACATGACTTAGTACTTGGTGGCAAAACCCTTGTTGGCAATCACAGAGGTCAGACGTTTCTTGTAGTTAGCCACCAGGTTTGCACACATCTCAGGAGGGATTTTGTCCCACTCCTCTTTGCAGATCTTCTCCAAGTCATTAAGGTTTTGAGGCTGACGTTTGGCAACTCGTACCTTCAGCTTCCTCCACATATTTTTTTATGGGATCAAGGTCTGGAGACTGGCTAGGCCACTCCAGGACCTTAATGTGCTTCTTCTTGAGCCACTCCTCTGTTGCCTTGGCCGTGTGTTTTGGGCTATTGTCATGCTGGAATACCCATCCACGACCCATTTTCAATGCCCTGGCTGAGGGAAGGAGGTTCTCACCCAAGATTTGACAGTACATGGCCCCGTCCATCGTCCCTTTGATGCGGTGAAGTTGTCCTGTCCCCTTAGCAGAAAAACACCCCCAAAGCATAATGTTTCCACCTCCATGTTTGACGGTGGGGATGGTATTCTTGGGGTCATAGGCAGCATTCCTCCTCCTCCAAACACGGCAAGTTGAGTTGATGCCAAAGAGCTCCATTTTGGTCTTATCTGACCACAACACTTTCACCCAGTTGTCCTCTGAATCATTTAGATGTTCATTGGCAAACTTCAAACGGGCATGTATATGTGCTTTCTTGAGCAGGGGGACCTTGCGGGCGCTGCAGGATTTCAGTCCTTCACGGCGTAGTGTGTTTCCAACTGTTTTCTTTGTGACTATGGTCCCAGCTTCCTTTAGATCATTGACAGGATCCTCCCGTGTAGTTCTGGGCTGATTCCTCACCATTCTCATGATCATTACAACTCCATGAGGTGAGATCTTGCATTGAGCCCCAGGCCGAAGGAGATTGACAGTTCTTTTGTGTTTCTTCCATTTGCGAATAATCGCACCAACTGTTGTCACCTTCTCACCAAGCTGCTTGGTCTTGTAGCCCATGGTCTTGTAGCCCATTCCAGCCTTGTGTAGGTCTACAATCTTGTCCCTGACATCCTTGGAGAGCTCTTTGGTCTTGGCCATGGTGGAGAGTTTGGAATCTGATTGATTGATTGCTTCTGTGAACAGGTGTCTTTTATACAGGTAACAAGCTGAGATTAGGAGCACTCCCTTTAAGAGTGTGCTCCTAATCTTAGCTCGTTACCTGTATAAAATACACCTGGGAGCCAGAAATCTTTCTGATTGAGAGGGGGTCAAATACTTATTTCCCTCATTAAAATGCAAATCAATTAATAACATTTTTGACATGCGTTTTTCTGGATTTTGTTGTTGTTATTCTGTCTCTCACTGTTCAAATAAACCTACCATTAAAATTATAGACTGATCATTTCTTTGTCAGTGGGCAAACGTACAAAATCAGCAGGGGATCAAATATTTTTTTCCCTCACTGTATATATTTAAGGCCACACACAGTGGTGTCATTGATTCACGTGTTGCTGTTGTTCTTGTCATCGTTATGAACTCTTGTACTTGTCCACCACTATTGCCAACACTACCAACAACACAGCAGCAGCAGAAAAAAGTTTATCTTACAAGACGCGCTCCCATGGGCGTCCTTAAGATACGTCTCGTCAGGTGGAATACCCACTGCTGATACGTGGAATCCATCCGTCCACACACACATTCAATGTTTTACGTGCCATTGTATTGCGGGACTTCTGCTACGACTGCGTGGCGTTCTCTCGGTGCGGCATGGGATTGTCCTGCTGTTGATTTTGCTGCCTTGCCCAAGCTTGATAAATCGGAATTTTAACAATAATTTACATTTAGTGACTTTGCTTTGCAATTTTCTCAATTTTGCACTGCTATTGTGGGTTTTTTTTATTCCCCCCTTCTTTATTGTGTTTGCTGTTACAACTTACGGAGCCCGCGGCCCACATTGGAACACCTGTTGAAAAAACAAAAAAAAGTGCTTTGTGGCTTTTCCGATTCCTCTTCATCATGAAGTCTAAATAAAGATCCCCAACTCCGATTCGCAGAGCCCTTGGGGTGTGCGCGCGCGCATAGAAAAGATTAAGACCCGCTACTATTAACCACCAACACTCTCGCACGCTGTTCAATTTCCAACTGCGCAAGCAGAAACGGCGCAGACACAAGACCGACTTCCTCTCCTCTCTCATTCACGAGCGCGCGCGGGGGAAGGTGTTTAAGGCACTTCGGATCGCCCGGCGCGGCAGATGAAAACTTACGACCGGCTGACTCGTTTATTTACACCAGAAAAAAGACAAAGATCCCCCACGGTGTAGCCTCTAACAGACTGTTGGGGCAAGTGCTGTTAGCGAGCACCTAGTGAAGGCCGGCATGGCACACGAGGGGATGGGTGGCCAGCAGCACGCCCGGTCGCCTTTGTCTCCCCCCGTGTCAATGTTTACACACCGCTCCAGGTACTCATTTTAGGCTGAGTCGACCTAGGGGAGGCCCAGGACCGGTTCAGATAATCGTCACCGGTGTTGGCCGTGAGCGGGAATCGAACTCGGGCCGCCGGATTTGTATCGCAGAGTGCTAACCACTACACTACCGCTCCCCATCGCTAGACAACCACCCACCACCCACCCACCTACCCCCACCACCACCACCCACCCACCTACCCCCACCACCACCACCCACCCACCTACCCCCACCACCACCACCCACCTACCCCCACCACCACCACCCACCTACCCCCACCCACCTATCCCCACCTACCCACACCCACCTACCCCCACCACCACCACCCACCCACTTACCCCCACCCACCCCCACCACTACCACCAACCCACCTACCCCCACCCCCCACCCACTTACCTCCACCCCCACCCCCCACCCACCCAACACCACCATCCACCCACCCCCAACACCACCATCCACCCACCTACCCCCACCACCACCACCCACCCACCTACCCCCACCACCACCACCCACCTACCCCCACCCACCTATCCCCACCTACCCACCTACCCCCACCAACACCACCCACCCACCTAGCCCCACCACTACCACCCACCCACCCACCTACCCCCACCCCCCACCCACTTACCTCCACCCCCACCCCCCACCCACCCAACACCACCATCCACCCACCCCCAACACCACCATCCACCTACCCCCAACATCACCATCCACCCACCTACCCCCACCCACCCACCCACCTACCCCCACCCACCCACCTACCCCCACCACCACCCCCCACCCACCTACACCCACCACCACCATCCACCTACCTACCCCCACCACCACCAACTACCCACCTACCCCCACCCACCTACCCCCACCCCCCACTCACCTACCCCCACCCACCTACCCCCACCCACCTACCCCCACCACCACTACCCACCTACCCCCACCACCACCACCCACCTACCCCCACCCACCCACCTACCCCCACCACCCCCACCCACCCACCTACCCCCACCACCCACCCACCTACCCCCACCACCACCTTACACCCACCTACCCCCACCCACCTACCCCCACCACCACCTACCCCCACCCACCTACCCCCACCCCCCACCCACCTACCCCCACCCACCTACCACCACCCCCCACCCACCTACCCCCACCCACCACCCACCCACCACCCACCCACCCCCACCACCCACCCACCTACCCCCACCACCACCCACCCACCTACCCCCACCACCACCACCAACCACCCACCTACCCCCACCACCACCATACACCCACCTACCCCCACCCACCTACCCCCACCACCATCACCTACCCCCACCCCCCACCCACCTACCCCCACCACCAACCCACCCACCTACCCCCACCACCATCACCCACCTACCCCCACCACCACCACCCACCCACCTACCCCCACCACCACCCACCCACCTACCCCCACCACCACCACCACCCACCTACCCCCACCCACCCACATCCACCTACCCCCCACCACCACCCCCCACCCACCTACCCCCACCACCAACCCACCCACCTACCCCCACAAACCTACCCCCACCCCCCCCTACCACCCATCTACCCCCACCACCACCATCCACCTACCCCCACCACCACCCACCCACCCACCTACCCCCACCACCACCACCCACCCCACCGTCATCGATTGCCCACGACTGCTGCTTCTCTGGCTACACAGCGGGCCCCGCCGTCAGCTTGGCGAAAGCGGCGCTCAATATCGGAGTGACGCACTCCGATATTCCCTGCGCAGGCAAAAGCTGCGAGAGAGACTGGGAGGGGGTGGTGGTGTGTGGGGGGTGTGTGGGGGGTGTGAGGGGGGGGAGGAGTGGGGAGCGGTGGCGCAGCGCTTAGCGCGCCGCGAACCCAGCGTAGCCAAGTTCGATTCCCGCTCACGGCTACCAACGCCAAGTGACGATTACCTTGGACCGGTCCAGTGCCCCCCACCGCCCCCCCCAAGTCGACTCTGCCTAAAACGAGTACCCGGTGCGGTGCGTAGTAAACATCGCCACTGGGGAGACAAAGGCGGCCGGGCGTGATGCTGGCCACCCGCCCCCCCCCTACTCGTGTACCGGTGCTGCTCGCTAACAGCACTTTCCCCAGCAGTTTATGAAGGCTACACTGGGGGGGGGGGGGATCTTTGTATTTGCAGACTGCCAAGTGGGGTTAGCGAGCACCAATTAAGGTTGGGCACGGCGCACGAGGTGGCCAGCACTACGCACGGCTGGATGCACTCTCCGCAAACACCAACCAGCCACCACCACCACCACATTTTACTGACGCGCATTATAACGCCACGGAAACAAGGTACAAATACTCATTTAAGGCCGAGCCGACCTAGGGGGATTGGGAGAGCAAGGCTCGCCAACCCGCTTCTGATAATCGCCACTGATGTTCGCGGCCCTCCCCTGGTCGGGGTTCGAACGCAGCAGGAAGGAGGCGGTCGCGTTCAGCAACGCCGCCACCGCTGCCCCCCCCCCCTCCCCCTAATGACTGTGGCACGTGGCACAGCGAGCCCCCCACGAGGGAGAGGCACTCACCGGGTTACAGCAGCAGCGGCTGAAGCGGAACAATCTCCGGCGCCTTCCTCCCCTGCACTCTCCACTAAAGCCGCGCACGTGTGAGAGGGAGAGCCTCTCTCTCTCTCTCGCTGTGTCGATGTTCCCCGCACAGCCACGGTTACTGTATCGCAGGGAGCGGTGGAGCAGCGGTTAGCGCACTGCGCTACGATACCCGCTCCTCCCCTCCCCTCCCCCTCTCCCTCCCCGCCCTTCCCCACCTCCTCTCCCCATTCCCCGCCCCCCGAGTTCGACTCCCGATCTGCGACTCGATTGGAACCGGGAATCTGGATCCACCCCCCACCGCCTCGGCCTCCAATGAGTAACCACGTGGGTGCCGCTGTTGTTTCACGACAGGCAATGTGGGAGGTGGTGGTGGGAGATACAAAGGCGGCCGGGCGATTAGCCATTGCGACACACTCGTGCGCCGCGCCTTACCTGCGGCGGTGTTCGCTCACAACGAGCGGCGAACCCAACAGGCGCTCCGCCTATTGAGGAGTGCTGGGGGGGGTAGAGCGGTGGTGCAGTGATTAGCGCACTGCAGGGGAAAGCCTCACGGTTCGATTCCTGGACCCCCCCCCCCCATTCCCACAATATCAGTGCTACTGCGCTCCCCAGGGTAGACTCAGCCTAAAATAGTACTCGGTGCGGTGTGTAAACAACAGCACCGGGCGAGACATACACGGGCGTTAATAGCTCGCAAACATCATTCCACCCCACATATACAATACGCCTATCTGGTTTTTTTGTGCACTAAAATATATTGCATCTACACACACACAGCAAGGTAGACAAATAGAGCGTGTGTCTATACCAGGGGTCGGCAACCTACGGCTCCGGAGCCGCATGCGGCTCTTTACGGGCTGCTTCTTGACGATATGTACGTGAGTACAGTATGTACTCAGATGCATTGCGGCTCTTGAAATACTGAATTTTGTACCGAATTGGAAAGAAATGGCTCTTCTTGTTATTTTGGTTGCCGACCCCTGGTCTATACCATAGTGTTTACCAGAGGTGGGACAAAGTCATTGTTATGCAAGTCCAAGTCGAGTCTGAAGTCATCAAATTCATGACTCGAGTCTGACTCGAGTCCAAGTCACATGACTCGAGTCCACACCTCTGGTGTTTACATTCGCAATGCTGCATGAGGGGCTTCAGCCATAGCGTGACAGTCATGGGGGGGGGGGGATTTGACCATACTTCACCAGGCGGGCGAGTGCTGGGTTGGCTGAAGGGTGCGGAGTGGGTGTGTGGGTGGATGTGGGTGGTGCATCAGCCAGACATCTCAGTCATCTCAATCAGTCAACCCATGGCACCTGGTTCTGCCCCGTGACCTCCTGCCAGCGGGCGTTCGACACTTAACGTGGCCTCAAGGTGCACATAGCCTGGCACAAGCGTCGTGGTGACGTCAACGCCACTTAGTGGCGAATGGCGGTTGTTGTTGTGTAATAAAGGTCGTGGAGGCGACTTCTGGAATCCGGTCTTTATTTGTCTTTCTTTACAACACTCCTTCACACTGCTGACAGACAGCGTGAGAGGGATAGAGAGAGACGCGCGCAGCCACGTGGCAGCCTGGATCCCCGCTCTCGCGTGGCCTCTCCCTCTGTTCGTTCCAGTTCTGACCACGTATTGTTCGTCTCCACTCCTATTTAATACCCGGGTCACGTGGTACCTTTCCACCTATCCTGGTTAGCCTCTATGGAATCTTCCAGACTCCATCGTAGGCTCCCGGGACCACGCCCCTGTCTCGTCTCCCCATTGGCTGTGGCTAAAGCCAGCAGAACCAATCCTCTACTTACAGCTGTCACCTTCCCATTATGTCAGGGCCACGCCCCTAGGCTTCCCCCCATTGGCTATGGACCAGGACCGGCAGAGCCAATCATCGTGACGAGTTGTGATCCGTCAGCGACCCGGATATATCCTCACATTACAGTTGTATGTGGGTGAGTGGATCTGGGTGGATGTGGGTGGGTGAGTGTGGGTGGGTGGGTGGGTGTGGGTTGGTGGGTGGATGTGGGTGAGTGGATCTATGTGGGTGAGTGGATCTGGGTGGGTGAGTGGATCTGGGTGGATGTGGGTGTGGGGAGACAACCAAGTCCAATTAAGAAATCACCGCCTGATATTAGCCGTGACCGGGGGATTCGAACGTGGCTCTGTGCGCCACCGCTCCACGTGGGCCACACCGAACTGTGTTTCGCACGTAAGACTTGTGCCACTCGGTAGGTAGACAAAGATCCCCCGTGTAGTCTTAACAGACTGTAGGGGCAAGTGCTGTTAGCGAGCACCTATGAATGAAGGCTGGAACGGTACACGAGGGGGTGGGTGGCCAGCAACACGCCCGACCGCCTTTGTTTCCCCAGTGGCGATGTTTACACACCGCACAGGGCACTCATTTGAGGCTGAGTCGACCTAGGGGAGGCCCAGGACCGGTTCAGATAATCGTCAATAGTGATGGCCGTGAGCGGGAATCGAACCCGAGTCGCCGGGTTCGTAGCGCGACGCGCTAACCGCTACACCACCGCACACGCACAGAAGCCGGGAATAGCAGCGGCAAGGCTTGTAGCATGCCAAAATGACGAAGCTGGTGCCGACACTCCAGACCCGATGTCGTCTTCGCTCATTCAGCAAACACGGCCGAGATTGGGAGGTGAGGGGGGGGAGGTCAAAACAGATTTTAAAAAAGTGCCACGGATTTATTGGCAGATTATTTTTGTTGTAAAATAATTATTCAATCTTTATTTGAAGCTTTCGTGACTGCAGCATCATCGGGCGATTTGCCAGAATATTCACAAGTAGTAAACTAATTGGAGCGTTTTGTTTAAGTGACAAACCTTGCTGGCTGTGTCGGGTGGTGGAGGGTTACGACACATTCACACTCACACGACATAACCCAAAAACCTTTATTTTGAATGGCATTGGTCGCGTTAGCCTACGTGTTAATCACACTTCACGGTCTATAAAAGTTAATTAATATCCATACTCTTTGGTTCTTTCGGTAAAGTCACGTAGGTATAAAATAAAATAATTCACGACGTTTCGATTGCAACACAAGCAATTATCATCAGGTGGGAAAACCGCAGCAAGAATTGTTTCTCCCTCTCCTCGCGTCCACGCAACGCTCCCCTCCCCCCTAACCCCACCTCTCTCTCCCACTTCAGCAAAACAAAATATTGCTGTGGTTTTCCCACCTGATGATTGCTTGTGTTGCAATCGAAACGTCGTGTTTTATTTTATAGCTACGTGACTTTACCGAAAGAACCAAAGAGTATGAAATAATTATAATTACTTGGGCAGGGGAGGAACAGGAAGACGCGGTTTTAGCCCAGTTTTTTTTTTCTTGTCTGTACAGCCCTACAAGCAAGCCTTGGGATTGTACTGTGGCGAGACGGAGAGAGGGAAGGTGTTGATGAAGAAGGAAGCAATGCGCGTGAGGTCGCCAGAACGGGAGATTCAAGGTCAAAGTGGATCTTGTGTCACCCAGCGAGATCTCAAAGCGACCAGGGATGAGTCGCGTTTGCAAAGAGTGAGGTGATAGAAGAAAGGTAGGAGAGTGCGTGGAGGGGAGTGGAGTTAGATGAGGGGAGAGGTAGGAGAGTGCGTAGAGGGGAGTAGAGTGAGATGACAGGGGAGAGGTAGGAGAGTGCGTGGAGGGGAGTAGAGTGAGATGACAGGGGAGAGGTAGGAGAGTGCGTGGAGGGGAGTAGAGTTAGATGAGAGGGGAGAGGTAGGAGAGTGCGTGGAGGGGAGTAGAGTGAGATGAGAGGGGAGAGGTAGGAGAGTGCGTGGAGGGGAGTAGAGTGAGATGAGAGGGGAGAGGTAGGAGAGAGCGTGGAGGGGAGTAGAGTGAGATGAGAGGGGAGAGGTAGGAGAGTGCGTGGAGGAGAGTGGAGTGAGATGAGACGGCGGGGGGGGGGTGACGATTTCTGTTCTGTATGTACGTACACGATGTATGTTGAACTTCTTTCGCACCGTACGTAGCCGACCGTGGCAACCGGGTCGCCAGGCTACGATGCCCATTGCGAGGAGCGATGTAACCGGCGACGGTTGCCCGGCGGTCGAGACCGACCGACTCGCTGACAAATGGAGCGGCAGCTAAAGAGGGGGTAAACAACAACAAATAACAACATCTGAGTGGGGACACGGAGCGACGGGAATCGGCGCGCGGGCGGCCGCTCGTGCTGAATTGGTGCCTCCGCGACGGCTTGATAAAGATGCCCTCATCCAGCAGTGGACTGATCATGGCTGATGATGGGCAATGCCGAGTATGGTCCAGTCGTTGTCGCCTACTGGCTGGACAAACAGGACGCAGGCTCACGGGCCAACAGGCACCCAATCCGAGCTCTTGCTCGAGATCGCCGCAGAGGGAAGTGGAAACCTTCGTATTCCTCCTTCATTTGCATCCAGTGTTACTACGCGTGCTTATCTGAAGGCGTCCAGGTGCACGCTCTGAGGTGTGTGTTGTGCGTATGAATAGGCACACGGGCGCGTGCGGGATACGAGGCGGGTGGCTTTGTCAACTGTTTCAAACGAAATATTAAAATGAGCGGAGCGTCGGTCGATTCAAGCACGGGCCTCGCCGCCCGCGACGGGCACGTCGTGCTCACCGCCGTCATCATCATCATCGTGCTCACCGTCATCGTCGTTGCCGTCGTCATCGTCGCCGCCGCCCAGGGTCAGTCCACTGCCGGATGAATTCCGAAGCCCAATCCGTAGCCATCCTCTCACGGTCAAATGATGTCCAGGGTGCTTCAAAAACCACGTGAACACTCCCGAGAATTTGCAAACAAAAACCACGAGAAATGTGCCGCCGCCGCCGGCCTCTGGAGACCACCTGGAGAAGATTCGAGGCACGCGTTGACAACGATGGCGAACAAGTGGAGACTCTTTGACTCTTTGAAGCGATTAACAGTACATTTGTGATCATGTTACAGTGTAGTGTTTTTCCATTAAAAACGAAAGTCCCATGTAAGTGTGAACATTTTCTTGAAGCACCCTGTATACTAATAAGCCACCACCCGCACCCTGAGTTGATTTTACAATAACGATGATGATGGTAAATATAGTCCAACTGGTAGAGGTGCGCCACCACCGCACACGACGTGCACCCACGTGGTGAGCCGGTGTCAAACCTAACGCCCCGAGCTCTGTGGTCCTCGATATATTAAGATGTTAAGGGCCAATTGTTGAGTGTTCACGTGTGGGAGGTGCACCGGGGGCAGCCTGGAGAAAATCCACGTGTGCGAGGGGACAACACTCTATCCCCATACAGATTGGACTGGTGGAGAGATTAACACGTAGGCTTTCGTGAGGTTTTTTGGGTTAGATTGCGGAAATAAATAAAAGTGTCGTTAAAACCCCGCCACCACCCGACACAGCCAACTAGTGAGGGTTGTCACGTAAACAGAACGTGGCCAATTCGTCACTAGTACAGCACTAGTGTGTAGTGTAGTATATAGTGTACTAGTACAGCACTAGTGTGTAGTGTATAGTGTAGTGTATAGTGTAGTGTATAGTGAAGTGGGTAGTAGTGTAGTGTGTAGTGTATAGTGTAGTGTATAGTAGTGTAGTGGTATAGTAGTGTATAGTGTAGTGTAGTATACTAGTACAGCACACCGGTGTGTTGGAGAGCCAAGCCACAGCATTTACAATCTGAGTACGACCTTTCACCACCAATTACAACTAGCTTCATCAGGCGACAGCCAGATTTGTGGAGAAATCAAACTGTTTCGTTCCTTATATAGAGGCGTAGATGTACTTACAAACATTCGACTTATGAACTTTCAGAGATACGAACAAACCTAGTCCATGTCCAGTTGCCTGTTCGGAACTGAGAGTCGTAAGTTCAACCGCCGTGCAATAGATGGCGGTGGTGGCATCTACATCTACAGAACGTGAAGAACCAGTGGCATCTACATCTACAGAACGTGAAGAACCAGTGGTATCTACATCTGCAGAACGTGAAGAATCAGTGGCATCTACATCTGCAGAACGTGAAGAATCAGTGGCATCTACATCTACAGAACGTGAAGAATCAGTGGCATCTACATCTGCAGAACGTGAAGAATCAGTGGCATCTACATCTGCAGAACGTGAAGAATCAGTGGCATCTACATCTGCAGAACGTGAAGAATCAGTGGCATCTACATCTGCAGAACGTGAAGAATCAGTGGCATCTACATCTACAGAACGTGAAGAACCAGTGGTATCGACATCTGCAGAACGTGAAGAACCAGTGGTATCTACATCTGCAGAACGTGAAAAATCAGTGGCATCTACATCTGCAGAACGTGAAGAACCAGTGGTATCTACATCTGCAGAACGTGAAGAACCAGTGGTATCTACATCTGCAGAACGTGAAGAATCAGTGGCATCTACATCTGCAGAACGTGAAGAACCAGTGGTATCGACATCTGCAGAACGTGAAGAACCAGTGGTATCTACATCTGCAGAACGTGAAGAACCAGTGGCATCTACATCTGCAGAACGTGAAGAATCAGTGGCATCTACATCTACAGAACGTGAAGAACCAGTGGCATCTACATCTGCAGCACAAAAAAAACCAGTGGCATCTACATCTGCAGAACGTGAAGAACCAGTGGCATCTACACCTGCAGAACGTAACCAGTGGGAACTACATCTACAGGAGATTATACAACTTTTAACGCCATTCATCCCTGTTTAGTGTACACGCCGTACAACACGTTTGGAATCGACAGGAGTAAAGTTTGACTTACGAACAAATCGACTTACGAACAGAACCTCTGGAACCTAACTCGTTCGTAAGTAAAGGAGTCCCTGTATATATTTTTGTTGTTGTTCTTCTCACTGACTTGAACTCACACGCACCCCTCGCTCGCACGAAACACGACGGACTACGGAGGGTGCACACGCAGGGCACCAGAGGAAGGCGGTGGTGGCGGTGGAGGAGGCGGTGGTGGCGGTGGAGGAGGCAATGGCTCAGCGGTAACTCCTCGCGCATCACCGCACAGCGGGGTTCGATTCCCGACGCGGGTGCCTTTCTCCGCGTCAAGTTTGTGTTTCCTCTATCTCTCTCTCTACCCCCACTTGTTCTGTATGGGTTTCCTCCGGGTTCTTCCAGTTTCCTTCCCAAACCTACAAAGCAAAAGAGCCCACCACACAAGGTATTAAGCGAGCAAATAAAAAATATCCCAACCAACGCTAAAACATGTCGTCTGCAGATGAGTCAACTGGGATCACACGTGGCAGCAGCAACAGCGTCGCCTCCACCTACGGCGAAAACTTGGCAGGCGCCTCCTGCAGAGCCTTGAGACTCGGCGGGGCTGTCCGCGGAGGTCGAGCGGAATGACCGAGACATGAACGAGAATCAAATCTTTATTTATACTGTAGAAAGAATCTGATGAGCGATAAAGCTCTTTTTCTTCACAGATGTCCAGTTTCAATTTAAGTTTATTTGGTATAGCCCAGTGAGCCATTCGGCTCTTGAATCGGGTGCAACCGCAACAAAACAACACGTGTGTTAAAGTGTTCAAAAACGAGGGAACACGTTGCGCATGTGACGGCGGCTGTGGCTAAAGTCGAGTCCCTCAAACCTCCCCGGCTCCATACGAAGCCACCGTATCTCGCCCGTTCCACCTGTGACAATTTTCTCCGTTCAAATACCCAGTTGAGGGCAATTAATTATTGTTATTATTATTATTTTGGATAAGATTCATTTCACATTTTCCGACGCATGGTACATTTCGACAGCTAACTTCCTGTTGGGCTTTGCGTGTCGTGCGCTTCCTTTGTTGACAGAGCTCGTTGCTGTTATTGTGATTTTATTGGAAACTCATTTCGTTAGAACTGCTTGTTGTTGTGTTTAGTTTGTCGCACTTCTCCCGCACCTCCGATTAGCACGGCTGGCTACGTACGGTGGTGCGAAAGTTCAACGCGCGTACAAAGAGACCCATAGACGTAGGGACCCATAGACAATGTGCACATTGGGTTGGCTGACCTTTTTTCTCATCTTAATCTTAACAGAATTCACATAGCGCCTTCACCAAGGCGCTTTACAAAGAATTAACGAACGGTACAACAACAATGTGCACGTGCGTCTGAATGTAATGGGTGGAGATGAGGTGAATGAAATGGACGAGAGGAAGCAGTGAGGGACGAATCTGTGGTGATGCGTGAAATCGGTGAGGGCGAAATTGATGAAGGTAAATGTTGATGATGAACAGATTGCATGAACAAATGGGGAATTCACATTTGCTGTGGGGGAGTTGGGGGGGGGGAGGAGGGGGCAGTGGTTAACACGTGGGTGGGCAAGGAGTTAAGGGGGAGAGGGGGGGGGAGTTGGGGGGGCCAATTTAACCCGCGTAGGTCTCCGCAGCCACCACTCGTAAAAGAAGCGTCGCCTCGCGGGCCAGGCTACATCCTCGCCCCCTCTCGAGCTGCCGCCACCGCGCACTCCTTCCGGCGTCTCTCCGGAGCAGGCTCATGCTGCTCTCCGTCCTGACGATGACGACCCCCCCACCCCTCCCCACCCCTCCCCACCCCTCCCCCGGTTCTGCCGGCGCTCGTCGTTGTGGGCTCTTATCGTCACCCGACACGACCCAAGCCGCGTGACGTCTAGGGGGGAGGGTGGCGAAACGAGATCGTTCTGGGTGATGATGGAGCAACGCTCACCCAGGGGGCGAAGGCCTCGCCAAGTCTATGGGAATTCAGACTTGATTTGAAGCTTTCGTGACTGCAGGAATTACTCTTTGGTTCTTTCGGTAAAGTCACGTAGAAAGAAAATAAATTAAATTATAGAATACGACGTTTCAATTGCAATACAAGCAACCGTCAGCAGGTAGAACTAAAATTGAGAGAGAAAAAACACAGACACAGAGACACACAGACAGACACACAAGCAGAGAGAGACAACACAGACACACACACAAGCAGAGACAACATAGAGACACAGAGAGAGAGACACACACAACATAGATCTATGGGAATACATTTTTTTAGGAGGGGCCACGCCAAGTTTTTCACAGGAGGTGGAGGGGGTGGGCAGGGGGTTCGGTGGGGTGGGGGGGCGATGTTGCTGTTGTGTGTAAATCCCAGTCGAATAATTTGCGGTGTTGAGCAGCATGTGGGATGTTTTGGTTCAACACCCATTCACAATGTGTGGCTATGTTTGTAGCTATGAACCGGGAGGAAACCCATGCAGACCACGGTGAGAATAAATAAATTCAACACAGAAAGGCGTCCGAGTCGGGAGTCGAACCCAGTTTCGTCTTGCCGTGAAGTGCAACTGTGGCCACTTCGCCTCCCTGTCTTGTTAGGGAGGCAGCTGTTAGCGAATCAAATGCCGACATCTACGTATCACAGCGAGAGGACAACCTCATCCTCTCCACACAGAGATGATTGACTGATGGATGTAAGATTCTAATGATGTTCCAGTTGGAGGAAATATATCAGAATGGGTTGAACAAATATAGTCTGGTCTACGTAACTGGAAACGTTATTAAAACCATTGTCCCAAAAAAGATTTGCCCTGTGTTTTTTTACTCAGACGACAGGTTCAGCCTCGAGTTCAACATTTCTTTAGGTCTCGTCCTGAACACTTCTCCATCTTGCGCGAACCAAGTCTTCACCTCCCGTGGATTGTGAGGCGAAAGCCAATGGAAATCGGGTAGGTGAACATCACTAAAATCCACACCACGGGTGTCGCCACTGTAATTAGCGTTGAGAGTCGATCGCTGTCCATGGTGCTGGTCTGGTGCTGATCTGGACACGGGACACAGAGAGCTTTCCATGGTGCTGAACACACAATAACAGCAGCAGCAGCAGCCGCCATTCGCGGCTAAGAGGCGGTGATGTTATCACAGCGCCTGTGCCGGGCGAGGTGCACTTTCACGCCACGTGAAGCGTTAAAAGCGTGACGGCAGGAAGTTACGGGACAGACCCAGGTGCTATGGGTTGACTCACTGAGACGACTGACAAAAGCACCACCCGGCGCTCCGCTCGTGGTTGTGAGTGTCGCTCCTCTGCCCTCTGTTATTGTTGGAGGGCGACTGGCTGCAACTGCCTAGTTCCTATGTCCTTCACGAGCCTCCTCCAGAGGCCGATGTTGACACCGCGGGTAGCCAGTCATTGGCTGAACGCAAAACACAAATACAAATATCCCCCGTATAGCCTTTCACATGCTAATTTCTCACATTAACATCATGCTAATCCCTCACATTAACATAGCCACTTCCGTGCCCTCGTCGAGGAGGCCGTTCTCCTATCTTACAGTTACATGCTAATTTATCACATTAACATCACTAGCCCCGGCCACTTCTTTATAACCCTTGAGCTACACCGATTTCAAACCTTTTAAAAGTCTGCCTCAGCAGCAGCAGACCATGCTTTCCCACCTGATGACGGACGCTTGTGTTGCGCCCGAAACTTCGTGATTTATTTTATTTTATACCTATATGACTTTCCCGAAAGAACCAAAGAGTATGGATTCCTGCAGTCACGAAAGCTTCAAATCAAGACTTTATCAGACTGTTAGAGGAAGAGCTGTGAGCACGCACCTATGAAGGTCGGCACGGTACACCAGGGGGTGGGTGGGTGGCCAGCACCACGCCCGACTGCAATTGTTTCCCCAGTGGCGATGTTTACAGACTGCACCAGGTGTTCATTTGAGGCTCGAATCGACCTAAGGGAGGCCAAGGACCGGTTCAGATAATCGTCACTTGTGTTTGCCGTGAGCAGGAAACGAACTCGTGTCATCGGGTTAGAAGCGTAGCAGGCTAACCGCTGCACCACCCCTCCAAAGACAAAGATCCCCCCTATAGCCTTTAACAGACTGTTAGGGCAAGAGCTGTGAGCAAGCACCTATGAAGGCCGGCACGGCACATGAGGGGGTGGGTGGCCAGCACTACGCTCGATTGTCTTTGTCTCCGTAGTGGCGATGTTTTTACACGCCGCACGAGGTACTCATTTGAGGCTGAGTCTACCTAAGGGAGGCCAAGGACCGGTTCAAATAATCGTCACCGGTATTGGCCGTGTGCGGGAATCGAACCCGGGGTCGCCGGGTTCGTAGCGCAGCGCGTTAATCGCTGCGCCACCGCTCCCCCCGCGCACACACACACACACGCGTACACACACACACGTACACACACACACGCGTACACACACTAAAACACACACACGCGCGTACACGCACACACACGCGTACACACGTGTACACACACACGCGTACACACACTAAAACACACACACGCGCGTACACACACACACACGCGTACACACGCGTACACACACACACGTACACGTACCTGTTGCTTGAGATTGGGGTTGAAGCCAACAGGCGCGTAACCATTGATCGATTTGCCGATTGAAAGTCGATTTTTTTTACGCTCATGAATAAGGCATCGAGTCGTGGGCGGAAAACCCATTATTTCCATTCATGTGAAACGCATCGATTAGTTTCCCTCGAGCCAATGGTCGCGGCGGCGTCTGATAGAAAACGAAGGAGGCGGTGGAGACGAGGCGGCGGTGCACGCGAGGCGTCCGGCACGAAAGGAGGCGCTGCAGAATGAGACACCGCGAGACGGCAGAGGCAAGGGCGAAAAAACGAGGCAGCGCAGAACGGGGGTGACAGGACACAAACGAGATGGACGGTGGCCACGAGACAGGGCAAACGAGACAGCGACAGGCCAGGCTGGTATCGCACGGTGGGGCAAAGCAAGAGGAGACAAAGGGGAATTAATCCTCGAATCGAAGCGTGACATTTCATCCGAACACGGGAGACGGAGTGGTGGATCAGCCGACACACCTGCAACGTTGGACGCGTGGCTGAGCGCAGTCAAAAATGAGCACCAGCGTGGAGTGAACCCTCCTAACTTTACAAACGTTTGAAATACAATTGGCGTGACGACCACACCGACCGACGCCTAGGCGCCTTGAGACATGAGTGGAAGGCGCCTTACAATTAAATGTAAATTCATATTCTTTGGGTCTTTCGGTAAAGCCACGTAGATGGAAAAAATAATAAAATAAAAATCACGACGTTTCGATCACAACACAAGCAATTGTCTTCAGGTGAAAAAGAAGATGGTTGCTTGTGTTGTGATCAAAACGTGATTTTTTTATTTACATTTTTTCTATCTACGTGGCTTTACCGAAAGACCCAAAGAATATGAATTCCTGCAGCTACGAAAGCTTTAAGTCAACATTTAAATGTAAATTATTATTATCATTCTACCTCCCGTTCTTCACTCTCCTTTTTTCTCTCCATCCTGCATCTCTTGACTCCCCCGTTCTCTGTGTCGCTTCCATTCACTGATCCATCTCCCCCCCCACCACTCCACCGTGTCGCCCTTTACCTCCCTCTCTCTCCGTGCCCTTTCTTTGTCTGCCTACCCTAGACTCGTATCTCTCCCTCATCTATGTGGATACCCTCCCGGCCCACCTCCCTCCCTCCCTCCCTCCCACCTTCCGGCCCTCCCGCCTAGCACAGTCTGTCACGCCGCCTGCGCAGCCGAATGTCTCGAAGCCAAAACTCGGTGGGTGGTGGAGGAGGAAGAGAAAAAAAAACGGCCGTGTCACCCGGCGCCGAGAGGATATTGAAGATGACAGGCGAGACGGCGAGAGCAGCAGCCCTCCGAGCCACCCTCACCATCGTAGTCCAACTCTCGCGCAAAGCCACCGGTCCCCACTGCCCTGCCGCCCCCCACCTTGCCGACCACCGCCAGAGGAAAGGCACCGACTCTCCATGAGCAACCATGAAAATCCACAAGCACCCACCCACCCGCCCGCAGCAACGCGCAGTATCCCTCATCGCTCATCTCGAATAATAGCCCCACGGGTCCAGACGAGACACATCATATTCAGAATCCCTTCACCGGCTCCCGGTCCGGTTCCCGCGTCGAAACCGCGTGACTACAAGACGCGCGATGCACGTCCGTGGTTTAATTTCCTACTGAATATTTTCCACGTCGCTGGTTGACTGGAGCAACTTAGGTCTACTGCATGAGGAGCACCGGGTGCAAGAAACATTTTCCAGATCACCGACCTGGGTAGAGGCCTCTGTCAATTCACCGCTGGATGAGAGCCTCCCCATGCCATTCGGGTCAGGGGGATTATTGGAGCATATTTAACCATGATTGTCAACGAAAATGCTAATACTCTTAGGTTTTTTCGGTAAAGTCACGTAGGTAATTTTTTTTTTAATTAATAAAAGTAATAATAGAAATAAAATAAAATAATAAATCACGACGTTTCGGAGGCAACACAAGTCTCCGTCATCAGGTGGGACCGTCACAGCTAGATTTACTGTATCAAGTGAGGCAAAAATTCCAAGGTATAAGTTCTTAAATAGAAGTTAAGGGGGGAGGAGGGGGGGAGGGGCTTATCTGAATGTGGTAGCCAATGAATGGAACGTATTGGGGGGGGGGGGGGGCTAAAAGAGAGCAACAGGTGCACATGCTAAAGGTGCACATGCTAGAAGAGAACGACAATGCACATGTTGTTTTACCCACTGTTGGTTGACAATCCAAATACAAAAAAGGAGAGTACTGTTAAACGCTGGGGATGTTAACACTCCGTAAAGTAGAATAGTACCTGTCAAATAAGATGGTCCAAAATGTGTAGTTAAATCTTTTTTGCATGGTTAATAACATCTTTCCAATGATTACTCAGCTTGTACCCATCATCACGGTTGAAATTATGTCTGCGTTTGTATATCTGGATGGCTTCGTGTACAAACCTTTGATGGTAGCCAGAGGGTTTGCAGAGCACCTTGGTCTCGGAAAAATGATAGCTTCTGAGACCTGACGATATTTCCGAGTGATTTGTCCAGAGGCATGGGTTTACATCCACACGATGAGATTCACCATCTCACTGCCTCTCTCGTCTCGCTCGATTGGACTCTCACCTTGGTGGAACCACCTAGCAGTGATGGGCCACGTGCTGCTGATGAGGGTCAGGGGCCGTCCATAAATGACGTCACGCACCTGAGGGGGGGGGGGGGCAGACATTTGTGACGATGTGTGACGAGGAGGGGGGGGGTTTGAAAAATGTGACGTCACATCAAAATATAAAAATGCGCAACTTTAAATGAATATAGACAACACGTTCTACTTAATTAGACTTTTAAATAAACAACATCAGAGTGCAGCGCCACATTAAATTCGCACTACGATGACAATAGTTTAAAGCGATTTGAAGCATGTTTTATATTTTTTTGGGGAGGGGGGGTTTGGGGGCAGAGCTTTATGATGTTATTTTTGATATTTGAGGGGGGGGGTCCTGACTTTTTGTAACGTCCTGTGACAAAGGGGGGGGGGGGGTCAAAAATCGTCCAAAATCGCGTGACGTCATTTATGGACGGCCTCTCACACAAAACGGTGACAAATTAAAAATGCCGCTTGGCAGATGAACCTGCGCGGAAATATAAATGTGTCGTTAAACCCTCCACCACCCAACCTGGCACAGCCAATTCGTAAAGGTTTGTCACGTAAACACAAAACGTGCCAATTCGTTACGAGAACATCACATTGGTTGTGCGCGTTGGAGAGTAAACCCACGACAGCATTTACAATTCGAGTAGCTGTGACGTTTCGCTGGTAATTACAACAAGCAGCATCATCAGACGACAGCCACAGAGTTGTGGAGTGATCCTCCCGCTGTTTCGACCTAACCCGAAAAGGAGGTTGACACCAGCACAAACACATTACGGATTACGGGATGAGGCTGGTTTTAATTCATGTAAATGTTGCTGTGGATTAATATCCAACACAAAACCGGTGTGCTGTACTAGTAACGAATTGGCACGTTTTGTGTTTACGTGACAAACCTTACGAATTTGCTGTGTCGGTTGGGTGGTGGCAGGGTTTCATGCCACACATTTATATTTACGCGACCTGACCCAAAAACCTCACCTATTATGGAGACCATTGTCTTGTTGGTCTCATGAATATATTCACTGCGAGGGAAATATTTAGTTACGTAAGAAAAAAACTTTAATTAAAAAACACGTGTGACATTTTCAATGAGCTAACTATCCAAAAAGGTTATTGGATGAATATTAATTAAATCTAGATTTGAAGTTTTCCCACTTCAGCAAAAAAAACAATTATTGCTGTGCTTTTCCCACCTGATGATGATTGCTTGTGTTGCAATCGAAACGTCGTGAATTAATTTATTTTATACCTACGTGACTTTACCGAAAGAACCAAAGAGTATGGATATTAATTAACTTTTGTAGACCGTGAAGTGTGATTAACACGTAGGCTAACGCGACCAATGCCATTCAAAATAAAGGTTTTTGGGTTATGTCGTGTGAGTGTGAATGTGTCGTAACCCTCCACCACCCGACACAGCCAGCAAGGTTTGTCACATAAACAAAACACGTGGGCGCGCGTGTGTGATGCGCGTGGGTGCGTGTGCGATGCGCGTGGCTGCGTGTGCGATGCGCGTGGGTGCGTGTGCGATGCGCGTGGGTGCGTGTGCGATGCGCGTGGGTGCGTGTGCGATGCGCGTGGCTGCGTGTGCGATGCGCGTGGGTGCGTGTGCGATGCGCGTGGGTGCGTGTGCGATGCGCGTGGGTGCGTGTGCGATGCGCGTGGGTGCGTGTGCGATGCGCGTGGGTGCGTGTGCGATGCGCGTGGGTGCGTGTGTGTGATGCGCGTGGGTGCGTGTGTGATGCGCGTGGGTGCGTGTGTGTGATGCGCGTGGGTGCGTGTGTGTGATGCGCGTGGGTGCGTGTGTGTGATGCGCGTGGGTGCGTGTGTGATGCGCGTGGGTGCGTGTGTGATGCGCGTGGGTGCGTGTGTGATGCGCGTGGGTGCGTGTGTGATGCGCGTGGGTGCGTGTGTGATGCGCGTGGGTGCGTGTGTGATGCGCGTGGGTGCGTGTGTGATGCGCGTGGGTGCGTGTGTGATGCGCGTGGGTGCGTGTGTGATGCGCGTGGGTGCGTGTGTGATGCGCGTGGGTGCGTGTGTGATGCGCGTGGGTGCGTGTGTGTGATGCGCGTGGGTGCGTGTGTGTGATGCGCGTGGGTGCGTGTGTGATGCGCGTGGGTGCGTGTGTGATGCGCGTGGTGCGTGTGTGATGCGCGTGGGTGCGTGTCTGATGCGCGTGGGTGCGTGTCTGATGCGCGTGGGTGCGTGTGTGATGCGCGTGGGTGCGCGTGTGATGCGCGTGGGTGCGCGTGTGATGCGCGTGGGTGCGCGTGTGATGCGCGTGGGTGCGCGTGTGATGCGCGTGGGTGCGCGTGTGATGCGCGTGTGATGCGCGTGGGTGCGCGTGTGATGCGCGTGGGTGCGCGTGTGATGCGCGTGGGTGCGCGTGTGATGCGCGTGGGTGCGCGTGTGATGCGCGTGGGTGCGCGTGTGATGCGCGTGGGTGCGCGTGTGATGCGCGTGGGTGCGCGTGTGATGCGCGTGGGTGCGCGTGTGATGCGCGTGGGTGCGCGTGTGATGCGCGTGGGCGCGCGTGGGTGATGCGCGTGGGCGCGCGTGTGTGATGCGCGTGGGCGCGCGTGTGTGATGCGCGTGGGCGCGCGTGTGTGATGCGCGTGGGTGCGCGTGTGTGATGCGCGTGGGTGCGCGTGTGTGATGCGCGTGGGTGCGCGTGTGTGATGCGCGTGGGTGCGCGTGTGTGATGCGCGTGGGTGCGCGTGTGTGATGCGCGTGGGTGCGCGTGTGATGCGCGTGGGTGCGCGTGTGATGCGCGTGGGTGCGCGTGTGATGCGCGTGGGTGCGCGTGTGATGCGCGTGGGTGCGCGTGTGATGCGCGTGGGTGCGCGTGTGATGCGCGTGGGTGCGCGTGTGATGCGCGTGTGATGCGCGTGGGTGCGCGTGTGATGCGCGTGGGTGCGCGTGTGATGCGCGTGGGTGCGCGTGTCATGCGCGTGGGTGCGTGTGTGATGCGCGTGGGTGCGTGTGTGATGCGCGTGGGTGCGTGTGTGATGCGCGTGGGTGCGTGTGTGATGCGCGTGGGTGCGTGTGTGATGCGCGTGTGATGCGCGTGTGTGATGCGCGTGGGTGCGTGTGGGTGCGTGTGTGATGCGCGTGGGTGCGTGTGTGATGCGCGTGTGATGCGCGTGGGTGCGTGTGTGATGCGCGTGGGTGTGTGTGTGATGCGCGTGGGTGTGTGTGATGCGTATGCACGTGGGTGTGTGTGGCGAATATTTGCACTGGTCCTGGTCCTCCCCTAGGTCGACTGAGTCTTAAAAGAACGAGTACCCCGGGAGACAAAGGCCGCCGTGCGTGGAGCCTGCCACCCGCCCCGTCTGCTCACGAACGGCACTTGGCACGCCAACGGGCCTGTCGAGGCTCCGCTGGGGGACCTTTGTCTCCATCTCGTGACGGGAGAAGCGTTCCGAAGCCAGCGACCTGAATGAGATTCTCCCGGCCACGGCTAACCCCGGCTAACCCCGGCTAACCCCGGCTAACCCCGGCTAACCCCGGCTAACGAGGAACTGCTGCACCGGGTGGGGGGGAGGCGCACGTGCGTGGTGCGGTGAGCTTCCCCGTTATCCGGGGACAGTTAGGGGTGGCAAGGCGGGGGGGGGGGGTGAAAGTTCGGCTAAAGTTGAAACAAATCCCGGATAATGCGAAACGACGGTGAATTACGATGGGAAGAGGAACACCCGCACTCTCTTAATCAGTGAAAACGACGACCCCGCACAGACAGGGGGAGGTGGGGGGGCATCGACAAAAGGACACCCCCCCCCCTCCGAGCTATCTGTCATCGTTTGGCGTCGAGGTCACCGCCAGTACCGGCGGCGGCCACGAGGGGAAGGTGCAGGGCTGGCGATTGTCAGCGGCACGTTTCCGAAGCCGACTCCTGGTAGCCCCGAATATAATTTGAGTGCCCCCGTCCCCCCAGCAGCAACCCCCACAACGCCTCCCCACCAACAAAGACGCTCCCGCGTAGCCTCAACACAATGTTGGAGCAGGTGCCGTTAGCGAGCACCTATAAAGGCCGACACGGCGCACGAGGGCGTGGGTGGCCAACACCACGCCTGGCCACCTTTGTCTACCCAGTGGCGATGTTTCCACACTGCACCAGGTACTCATTTGAGGCCGAGTCGACCTAGGGGAGGCCCAGGACCGGTTCAGATAATCGCCACCGTTATTGGCCGTGAGCAGGAATCGAACCCGAGTCGCTAGGTTCATAGCGCAGCGCGCTAACCGCTACAAAGACAAAGATCCCCCGTATAGCCTTTACAGACTGTAGGCGCAAGTGCTGTTAGCGAGCACCGAGCACGGACACGCACACATGCAGGGACACGCACACGCGCAGGGACACGAGTGGACTCCGCCCGCACCTGCGCGCCGGCGCCATCGTGCGTCTCCGCCCCGGGCCCGCTCATCAGCAGCGTGGCCATCGTGCTCGCCACCAGCCTCCTGCGGCGCTCCTCGATCTCGCCCGGCGACCAGCTGATGGCGCGCGCCGTCCGCCGCGCCGCGAACCACCCGCGCAGGCACCACTCGGCGAACGGCGTCACCGACGCCAGCCACGCGATGTCCCCGCTCGACGGGTACGGGAAGCGCGCGAACGCCGCCAGCAGGTGCTGGTCGCCGTCCATGCGCCCGGCGTCAT